>NW_006797957.1:1112202-1118615 GCF_000442215.2 Lipotes vexillifer | reverse complement strand
GGGAAAGAGCTGTGGCCATCAAAATATTTATCTCTAGAATATCAACTAACTATCTGGAAGTCATGTGACGAATTTACTTATTGATGTTCATGTCAGAGATGTTGAGTGACTTTTCTTTACCAAAAACAAAAATGAAAGCACAACTTTAATAAATTTAAGGTAGCAGATAAAATAAATTTCCCTGCTTGTTGTAGAAAAATGTGAAGCTATGGACAAGCAAACTGAGAAAATTAAAATTATCCATAATCTCATCATCCAGAAATAACACAGTTTTGCTATTTTGGTTTATATTCTTCCAGATTCATTTTAATGGGATGACTCTGTAAATAGTGTATGGAGTATTGTTTTGTGACTAGTTTTCCCTCCATTAAATACATTGTGATCATCTTTCCTTGCCATATTTTTGAATAACATACTTTTTAACGGCTGTGCAGTATCCCGTTGCATGGATGGCCAAATGTTTATTTAAATAATTCTAGATTGTCATACACTAGATGGTTTTCAGTTTATTTTTTGCAAGTATAAAAACTCTGCAACTACTATTCCTGTGGATAAAGCTTTTTGAATATTCATGATTATTTTCTTGGGATAAATTCCTAGAAATAAAATTGTTACAACACAGCCTATGTGCATTTTTAATAAGTGCTTTTTCTAATGTAGACTAAACTGGTTTTATAATTAGTTGCTCTACCAAAAAAGTGCAGCAGAGATTTAACATATGGCTCTTTCTTAAATTGGTCCATAATAAAAAGCTGAGGCTAATTTTTGTGCTGTCATATTGTGGAAGGAAATTCCATTGAGGAAAAAAAGCAATATAATACAGATAGGCATACTTCTGGTAGTCTGTCTTTCGTATTGTTTCTCTGCCCCCATAGAATGTAAGTTCCATGCAGAGAAGGACTTTTTTCTGGTTTGTTTAGCACTGTATTTCCAATGCCTGTATCTAGCACGGAGTAGGTACTCAATACATAATTTTTGAATAAATAAATTAATGACTCTGGACTTTTTATAGGTGCTGTAGCTAACAATACATATTAAAGTCATTAACAAGTGCTTGAATTGCATGGTGTTACGTAGAGGCCCATTGGTAGGGTAGTGGTGAGGCAGGAAATATAAGTTAATTTAGCTTTATTGATTGATAAGACAAATTTAATTATTGCATGTGTTCCAGGAAGAAACACTGGGATAGAGTCAGAAATGCAACTAGAGACTTGTTGTGAAACATGCTTGTCAAGTAAGAATGCCTGTGAAATATAAACAGGGAGGGAGTAAGAGTAGGCAGAGAAAGTCTTCAAATGTAGTGTATGTCTGACACTTAAGAAATGTAGTGTATGCACCTAGGTCTCTGCACCTAGGAAAGGAGCGGGAGAAAGAAAGAGGGTTGGGTGGGAAGAGCCACTGTGGTACAGCCTGATAAAGTCTTGACCAGTCCAAATGGAGCTCCAAGGTAAAGATGACCCATAGAAGAGTTCCACATTGGGTAGCAATGGCTCAGTCATTGTCTGGGGGCTGTCCAGGAGGCTTATGGGCTCGGCTCAAACACTTAGTGGATCCTGAAGATGCTGCAGCTAGAGGCTGTCAGTTAACTGCATTCCTGGTTGCTGACCAGTGAGCTCCTCTTAAAGGGAGATCCGAGAGGTGCATCTCCATGGTTACCATAGTCCTCACATTGAGCCGTGCAAATCCTCTTCTCTAATCTCATTTAGAGGAACAGCTTCATCAGGGTCTATTCTAGAGTATTGCCTTTAAGCTTACACTTTAACAAGCCATGTCACTACTCTTTCAGACTGGTTGCTCTTCGGATGGTATTGTGTGTAATACTACCAGTGAATCCCATGATCATAAGCTCATTACTGTACCTCCTTGGCTGTGAGGTAGGTTGGATGCTAAGCTGTATGTGATTTAAAAAAAAAATAAATTTAGGGCTTCCCTGGTGGCACAGTGGTTGAGAATCTGCCTGTTAACGCAGGGGACACAGGTTCGAGCCCTGCTGGGAGGATCCCACATGCCGCGGAGCAACTAGGCCCGTGAGCCACAACTACCGAGCCTGTGCATCTGGAGCCTGTGCTCTGCAACAAAAGAGGCTGCGATAGTGAGAGGCCCGCACACCACGATGAAGAGTGGCCCCCACTTGCCACAACCAGAGAAAGCCCTTGCACAGAAACGAAGACGCAAAACAGCAAAAATAAATTAATTAATTAAAAAAAAAAGTAACCACTTAAAAAATTTATTTATTTTTATTTTATTTATTTTTGGCTGCGTTGGGTCTTTGTTGCTGTGCGGGCTTTCTCTAGTTGCGGCGAGCGGGGGCTACTCTTTGTTGCAGTGCGCGGGCTTCTCATTGCAGTGGCTTCTCTTGTTGCGGAGCATGGGCTCTAGGCGCGTGGGCTTCAGTAGTTGCAGTGCGTGGGCTCAGTAGTTGTGGCTTGTGGGCTCTAGAGCACAAGATCTTTAGTTGTGGCGCACAGGCTTAGTTGCCCCACGGCATGTGGGATCTTCCCGGACCAGGGATTGAATCCGTTTCCTCTGCATTGGCAGGCGGATTCTTAACCACTGTGCCACCAGGGAAGTCCCTGTATGTGATTTTATGGTTGCAGACTAGTCACTCTAAGCCCCCAGATCATGGATGTTGGCAGGAAAGGTGGAGGCAGAAAAGATATACCCTTTACTTGAAATAAGTATTCTTGAGAGAATGAATCACTGGCTTTTCCAGGACATAAGGGGTCCAAAGTAGTCAACTTGCCACCAAGTGACTAGTTGGTTTCCTCAAGAAATAATGCCAAATCATGGGTTCAACATTGGTCTCTGTTGTTGGTGGGTTAGACATTCAGAGATAGCAGTATCTCGATGGACCTCGGTAAGTAAAAGTCCATGCTGTTGGGCCTCCATCTCTGACATGGTGATTGCTCTATTTGTATGTCCATCTTTCCAGTTCTCAAGTGATTGTTGATGAAAGCTGGCTAATGTCAACTGGCTGAACCATTTTATCTACTCGGTTGTTTATTGCTTCCATTGTGGTGGATGCTTTTTGGTGGAAGTTAGCATTTGATATAAAAATTGTTATACTTTGTACCCATTCCCATCTGCCCATCCACTTGCCTCTACTCCAGAACTCTTTTCTCCAGTCACTCAGAATTTTCCTCCTAACCCCTTGACCAGCCTATCAGGCCATTCTTCACTGTCCATGATTTTGTATATATTTTCACCTTGGACCATTTCTCCTTCCACACAAGTGAATGATCAGGTGTGCCAGGTGAGGCTCCTGCCATTGTAAAGATTTTCTCTCACCACTGTCTTTCAAAGTCAACCCTGAATGGGACTGTAATGAAGCCTCCATCTATTTTCAGCTTTCCTGCACATTCAGAGCCAATCCACTTGCGAACCAAGATGAGGTTTTTTCCTCTTGGTTCAACTGTTCATGTGGGACCCTCCATATGACCATGAGGTGTAAGCTAAAGGAGGAACATTGGTGCAACCAAGGAAGGCAAATAGGAGTCTCAACTACCTCCCTATGCAGCTTACACATGCTCTCTTGTACTGCATGAGCTTGATCCCAGGCGTATCTTTTCCATCTTATAAGGGGCTTCTGCTGGGCGGTTATGTGCCTGGTCTCTACTATTTCAGGGACCCATTATCACCATTGCTATTTCTGAGCCACTCTCTGTGACTGCCTTTCCGACGATCAGCCTTAATCTGCAGAGGAGGACCACACTGAATTTCTTAGTGACATTGGTGCCCCTCTCCCCGCTGCATTTCTAATGGCCTTTGTGAATGGTGTGTCCTCTAGGTTTTCCTGTGGAATATTAATCTCTGATTGATCTTCCAGTCCCACATATATCTTTGCATCCCAACCTGTCCAATTCCCTGAGGCTTTAAATGATTTTTTCCACTGCCTGCCAGGGCAACTCATGCATTTCAAATTCACTTAGTGGGGGTCATTTCTTTCTCCAGGTTTTTAAAGCCACCCTACCAGTGAGTTTCTCTCATCCCTTTGGGTCCTTGCCAGGGTGTTAAAATGTGTATTCTGATATAGTGTCCCTAAGTCAGTAAACTCTTGCTTGTACAGGAGTTGATCAAGCACACTCAAAAATCCAGTCCTTTGGCTTCTACTAGTATATCCTAGCTAATCCTTGCAGGTCCTTTAGGGTATGATCTCTTCTTCCCTTATTATTTCCAACATGTGTCCAGTTGTACTAGGTTGGGATTTCACCCTAGTTATTGATCAGCCAAGTGAGGAGATGGGGACAGATTCTGAGGTGGGGCGCCGGTTGGCTTGCAGGGGAGAGATCTCTGCAGTGTCTTTCTCATAGGGGAAACTAACTCAGAATAGAGCCTCATGCAGGAAAGGCTAAGTCTTCATAGGGAGGGGTGGGTAGCCTCTTCAGTCTCTGAGGGTTCAGGGTAGTTAACAGAGCCAAAGTCTTTTGGGGAAATCCATTCTTATGCCATATTTTAGTGTCCTGTATTTTCTAGCCAGAGCCCTGGTCTTAGCACAACAGACTTGCCTTGGCTGTGTGTTCAATAGTCTTTGAAATTTGGCTATGCTGAATTTGCTCCACAGCTGTGTCTGTTCTCTAACTGCAGGAGATAACACCTCTTTATAAGCTGTCAAAGATGTCCTTTGACTCATACACTTAGTTTTTAAGTGTTAACTGCCTTCGGTTTCTCATTACCCCTTTGTATCCCTTAATAACCGGCCAATTCCATTATCCTTGTATGCATTGTTCACTCTCAAATGCCTGAATTATTGCACTGGCCAGAGAAGTCTTCTCCATCAGAACACTCTCCTGTGTCAGCACTGGTAAAAGTTCAGTGAATAAGCTGTCACTTTGTGCCGGGGACTATCCATGCCACTGGGGCATGGCGGTCCTCATTTGCAGCTGGGCAATGAGTAACCTAGTCCTGAAAGTCCATTTTGCTATCTGCTGTCATGGATGGACCACTCTGAGGATCAACTGACTGAGTTTGGATCCTCCGGGAAGAACTGTGAAGTCCAAGTTGACAATGAAAGAGATTCATGAGAGTGACTCTGAGAATTATGAAGGGAGAGGCAACAGGAACAGGCAGGTAAAAAGAGGGAGAAGAGACATGAATTAAATAGGAAGAGCTAAATCCCACTCAGCTCAATGGAAGGCTCTGGCATAAGGACTGCTGGTAGAGGGGTCCCATGTTGGGAGATGACCAGCCCCTTGCACACGTGCCTTGCTCAGTCATTGGCCTGGGGCTGCCAGGCAGAGTGTGGCAAATCCTGAAGATGTTGTAGCTGGAGGCTGTCCGCTAACTTCACTCCTTTTGCTGATTGGCAGATCCAAGTGGCATACCTCTACGGCTACCACACTACATCAGTTATTTATATATAAACTAAGGTGTGGTAGGTTGATAACGACTTGCAATGGTATGTCCACCTCCTAATCCCAGGAACTTGTGAATATTTCCTGATTTGGAAAAAAAGAGTCTTTGCAGATATGGTTAAGGATCTTGAGATGAGATTATCCAGGTGGATCCTAAATGCCATCACAAGTGTCCTTATTAGAGAGAGGAATATCACACACACACACACACACACATACACACATGGGAAGGTGATGTGAAGACAGGCAGAGATTAGAGTAATGTGGCCAAGGAATGCCAGCAGCCATCAAAGATGGAAGAGACAAGGAAAGAATTCTCCCCCAGAACTCCCAGAGGGACTACAACCCTACAGACACCTTGATTTCAGACTTTGGGCCCCTAGAATTGTGAGAGAATAAATTTCTGATGTTTTAAGCCACAAGTTTGTGGTTGTCTGTTACAGCAGTCTCAGGAAAATAATGCAGCAGGTTTATAATTTCTTTTTTAATGTAATTTTTTATTGAGATATAATTCACATACCATAAAATTTCCCCTTTAAAAATGTATAATTGACTGATTTATAGTATAGTCACAAAGTTGTACAACTTTTACCACTATCTAATTTCAGAACATTTTCTTCACCCCTGAAAGTTGTTAGCAGCAACACCCCAGTTCCCTTAACCCCAGTCCTTAGCAATCACTCATCTGCTGTATGTCTCTTAATAGATTTGCCTGCTCTGAACCCTTCATATAAATGGAATCTAACAACATGTGGTCTTTAGATCTGGCTTCTTTCACTTAGCATAATGTTTTCAAGGTTCATCCTTGTTGTAGCAAGCATCAGTACTGCATTCCTTTTTATGGCCAAATAACATCCCACTGTATGGATATACCACATTTTGCTTATCCATTCACCAGTGATGGGCATTTGGGTACAAATTCTTGAAACCAAATTTCTATAGGAGAAAATGTTCTATTAGAAACTTACACTACCTGATGTCAGTTTGAATCATCCTTCCTCTCAGTATTTTGAATAAATTTGAAATATATATTGAGGATAATATTTTTTTTTTTTTTTTTTT
>NW_006797957.1:1106188-1112024 GCF_000442215.2 Lipotes vexillifer | reverse complement strand
CCCGGGCCAGGGCACGAACCCGTGTCCCCTGCATCGGCAGGCGGACTCGCAACCACCGCGCCACCAGGGAAGCCCTTGAGGATGATATTTGAAATAAATATTGAGGATACTCAGACAATTCCAAGTATCCTCAATATTTCTACAGAACCTTAAGTAGGGGTGTGAAGACGGCTTGAACTTTCAGTCATCTGCCTCCTATATTCTACGTTGGATGAATTTTTGTTCTTTGTTATAAATATTGAAGCTGATTCTTTATCTCTGCATTGATGTGATGCCACACCTGAAACTTAACTTCTTTCCTTTTCCTCTATATCAATGCTGACTTTAGTTGCAAATGACAAAAAAACTAAACTCAAAGGACTGGGTTTTACATTTTGTAACATTAAAATCCATTGGTCTATTTTGCATCTTGAATGAATCTTTTACCCATGCTTGATTTTGTAACATACCATGCATTGGTCATTTGGAAAATGCCATTTCACTGAGATATGCAGATGTTTCAAATGTTGACATGTTTCATTATATAACATCAAAAAATTATTTATGTTACTACCAATTTCATCAGAAAGATCTTTAAGTATTGGTAAACTGTTAAGTTCACAGTGTTGGATACAGTTTTCTAAAATCCTAATTTTCACGTGAAAGCTTTCATTTTATTATTGGCAACAATATTGTCAGCTGTTTTCCTTGAAGTTAAAGGTTCATTTTCTTTATTTTCAGTAAAACGTCTGCCAAATATCCAAATCTGAATAAGCATACCTTGCCCATTTGTTGTTTTTTCAAATAAAATGGGGTTACAGGAAAAAGTCCAGTTTGCAAATCAACTACACAAATGCTCTTCCTGAAGACTATTTTACTTTAGTACACAGTACTCTTTTATTTAATTTAATTTTTTTATTAAGGTATAGTTGATTTACAATATTACAGAGTTTTAGGTGTAATACACAGGAGTTCTTTGTGTACTTATGATTTCATCTTACAGAATATTTAAAAGATGTGTACCTAACCGGTTGCCCAGATATAATAAAATTAATAATTTTTACTGATTCATCTAGGGCATTCTTAAATGAAACTGTTTTTTTCTTTTTTCTCAATAAGTACATTTTGGTAAAGAATATAATGACCACTAGCACAGCTCGGCGCCACAATCTTGATATGTACTTAGGTGCCAGCACCTTCAGTCACTATTGTTTTGTGCTATCAACAGAAATGTTAACATGGTGGGGCAAAACCCTCAAATGATGTCTTAGTAATATTATTAAATTAAATTTTTATCTCATGACCCCCTGAAAGGGTGTCCCAGATCTCCAATGGTCCTTGGGTCATGCTGTGAGAACTGCTGCCTTTAGAGCATCTTTTTCTGAATGCAATACTGCTAGGAGCTTTAAGACCCCATCATCTCAGCTTAAGGAGCCTGGATAATGGAGGTAGGGGGCTGCAAACTTCACAATTTTGCGATGAAGTTAGGTGTGAGATAAAGAAGGTTTGACTTGTTTAATCTACCAATTATCTGTATATCATCTGGCTTGTTTGCTTATTTATTTATATCACTTGATTCACATGGTTTACATTATAAGCTACAGCAGTGAATTTTAAATCAATAAAATTTTATAAATATTTTAATGGTATGATATAGATTGATGAGCTACAATAATCTTTCAGCTTGACAAATGAAACTGTTCAGCTTCTACAGAGCTCTAAGTGGTCCAAAGATAAAAGTCACTTATAAGAGCCAAGAACAGGGGCAGAAATCAATTCTAGTATCTCATGTTGGCAAAATCCATTTTCATGTTCCAAAATTAATTACACCAGAATCTAAGAGGATGGCGTTTTCAATATGAATTTTGTTTCTATGAATTGTTGTTCAAAATGAATGACATTTATTGATTAGTAACTTCACAGAACACAGAAGTTTCTGTATTTTTTTAAACGTATGTTCAATTCAGGCAAGTTTCAGGTGAAGCATCAATAAGGCCAAAAAGCTGTTACGTGGGTGGGGAGTTGTACTATAAAATGTTTATTATGGTCATGAAGCTACACAAAAGGGGAATTTCGGTGTGTCTTCCAGTGCTCTGAAAGGGCTTGCTTTATTCTAGTAGTAGCCAGTTAGAAGAAACTAGAATTCTACAGATATTACTACTTTCAGGGAACAAAGATGTGATATGTAGTTGCCTTAAGAGAGAAATTGGAAGGTTTGACCAAATATCTGCCGAGGTTTCTTCTAGATAAAGTGCTTAAAATCTGCTTGTCAGGGAATTTATTTGAAACAGTAATCCTCAGAGTGGTGATACAGTTCATTCATTAAGACAGCACTTATTGTTTTTTCTTTTTAAATTGAGGGCCTACTATATTCCGGGTACAGTGTACTTGATCTGATAGAAAATTATGAATATGTGTCAAATCTGAGTGTTGGAATTAACCAAATGTTTGCCAATAGTTCAGTAATATAATGATATGATACAGGAAAGTGGAAACATGGTACAAGGTTGAATGCCCATACAGTCTTGCACTCCCTATTTATCTATTTTCACTCTTAGTAACCTTCACTTTATCCTCTTTTAGTCTTTCACCCTCTGAGTGGGTCCCAGGCATTACACATCTCCTTCCTTCCCACTTCATTAATTTATCCAACAAATAGTTAGTCATTGCTTGTGTGTCAGGTTCTCTGCTAAGCACTGAGGATGCAACCATGAACAAGGCACATGGGTCCATTTGGCACTTACAGTCTAGTTGAGGAGACAAAAATTAGACAAATAGTTGCATAACTAAAAAGTACAGTTGTGATAAGTCTTACAAAGGAAAAACAGAGAGGGCCATGAATGTGTACAGCCGGAGATCTGACCTAGTTTTGTGGGTTGGGACTTATATTCTGTCTTGTGTATAGTCAGGCAGCCAGAGTCACCAAGATGGTGACCAATTGTGCAAGTCCAAGGACCAGGGGATATATGGAGCCATGTTATGGTGACCAGGTTTACCTGGGACTGAGAGCCTTTCTGGTACATGAGTCTGTTAGTGTAAACCCAGGTAAACCCTGGTCACCCTCAGCTACCCCCATTCCAGTATATTTTCTATCAGTGGAAAGCCAAAGTCTTCTTTGGAATTGATGGACCTTAAAGATAGTGCCTGGTAGTGATACAGAATTTCCCCTCCTTGCCATTTAAAGGGGGTGGGATGCAAAGGGGTAGATTGGAAAATGTATGAACTTGGTCATAGCAGGTGAGTTCCGAGGTCAGGTCTCTGCCAGTGCTGAACATTGTTCAATGTGGCACTGGAAATTTCCAGTGGTTCCAAGCTCAGTAAGTCTTCTTCAGTTACAGAGGGAGGTGTGATTAAGTGATTTTACTATGGTTACAGAGCTAGTTGAGAAAATTGGTGATGCAAGTCTGGTTTCCATGGAAACAGACTGAGATGACGATGCTGTTGCCAATGATTTATTAGAGCTTGCTCTTGGGAGTGAGGAAAGCAGGACTGGGGAGAGAGAGGTTGAATTGTGATGCAGCTGTTATCATAGGCAAGCTTTAGCCAGGAAACTCTAAAGTGAGGCTAGACCTTCAGAGATGTGTGGATTGAGGCAAGAGGTCTGGATCCATGTGTCATTGTATGTAGGTTGACCCTGGGAGGAAGCATAACCTTTTGACTGAGGGTATTTTCTTTCATTCAGCTGAGGCAGTGAGTACTTAGCTCTGAACACGGGACCTGGGTGGCACATAGTCTAGACACCAGGTCTTTGGTTTCAGTTCAATACTTCCATGATACCATGAGTCACCACTTATCAAGAACTGCCTGTAGACATCTTTTGGCTGTTGACTTAGCATGTAATCAAAAAAAATTTCCTGGCTTCAGAAAGATGCTGATCAATACACAAAATCATAAAGCTGTTAATAATGAATGAGTCTGTAGATGCAAATGGGATATAATTACTGTGTCGTGCTTTCACTGAAAAGACACTGATTATTTCAGGTGGAAGCTGACCTTTAAATATAAACTGGGATGTACCCATGAGCAAATAATCAAGCATTTTTATAATGCCAGCATCTACCAAGACAAATGTCATGTGAGATGACATTTTCCTGCTAGCTTAGAAAGTATTCTGTGGACATCTAAGAAATTTCAACACAAAGTTAACAGAAGGAATTGGGAAAATGTGTCTAAAAACTTAATTTTAAAAGATTCACATGAATTCTTTTTATTAAGTAATAAGTGTCTAAGTCAAGGTTTCAGACTTCAATTTTTTGCTATATATCAATATAGCATTATGTAAAAAATAAACAAATATCACCATGTTTTATTATATAAAATTAGTCCTTTTAGTGTTGAGTCAATTACAAATAAAAGATAGATAATTGCTTTTTTGCCTCTAAATCTGATATGGTGAAATTTCAGAATAGTAGCCTTTAAACATGGCTACATAGTAGAATCACCAGGGGAACATAAAAAAAATGCTCAGGCCCCACCCCAGACATCATGAATTAGAACCTTGATGTGTGCCTTATATATAGCTTATATTTTGGCCAAGCTCTGAAAGTAATTCCTATGTAGTTAACCGGGCATGGTCCAGTGCCCTGCATTACTTTTAGGAAGTACTGACTGAGAGCACAGCTTCAGTTGTGGGCTGTGTTTTGCTGTAGCTGACTTTTTTTTATTGTGGTAAAATACATATAACATAAAATTTACCACTTGAGCCAATTTTAAGTGTACAGTTCAGAAGCATTAAGTACATTCACATGGTTGTGCAGACACCACCATTCATCTGCAGAAATTTTTCATCTTCCCCAACTGAAACATTGTACGCATTAAACAATAACTCTCATTCTCTCCTATCCCCAGCCCCTGGCAACCACAATTCTATTTCCTGTCTCTGTGAATTTGACTATTTTAGGAACCTCATACAACTGGAATCATACAGTATTTGTCCTTTTGTGACTGGCGTATTTCACTCAGCATAATGTCTTCAAGGTTCATCCATCTTGTAGCATGTGTCAGAATTTTCTTTCTTTTTAAGGCTAAGTAATATTCGATTGAATGTATATACCACATTGTAGATGGATACTTGGGTTGCTTCCACCTTTTGGCTATTGTGAATAATGCTGCTTGAAGATGGTATACAGGACTTCCCTGGTGGCTCAGTGGTTAAGAATCTGCCTGCCAATGCAGGGGACACGGGTTTGATCCCTGTTCCAGGAAGATCCCACATGCCGAGGAGCAACTAAGCCCATGCGCCGCAACTACTGAGCCTGAGCTCCAGAGCCCGCGAGCCACAACTACTGAGCCCACGTGCCACACTACTGAAGCCTGTGTGCCTAGAGCCCGTGCTCCACAACAAGAGAAGCCACCACAATGAGAAGCCCACGCACCGCAACGAAGAGTAGCCCCTGCTCGCTGCAACTAGAGAAAGCCCGCGCAGCAGCAAAGACCCAGTGCAGCCAAAAAAGAAAAAGAATGGTGGACAAATATCTGTTTGAGTCCTTGCTTTCAGTTCTTTTGGGTATATACCCAGAAGTGGAATTGCCGGATCATATGCTAATTCTATTTTTAATTTTTTGAGGGATCTCCATAATATTTTCCTCAGCAGTTGCATCATTTTACCCAGCAATGAGCGAATGTTTCCACATTCTCACTTGTTATCTTCTGATTTTTTGATGATAGCCATCCTAATGGGTATAAAGTCGTATCTCATTGTGGTTTTTGTTTGTTTTGGGCCACACCACGTGGCTTGTGGGATCTTACTTCCTTGACCAGGGATTGAACCCAGGCCATGGCAGTGAAAGCGCTGAGTCCTATAACCACTGCAACCACTGGACCGCCAGCGGACTACCTCATCGTGGTTTTGATTTAC
>NW_006797957.1:1097541-1105069 GCF_000442215.2 Lipotes vexillifer | reverse complement strand
CCTACATGATTTCTATATGAATTGTGATGTAGAGCATCTTTTCAAGGGCTTATTGGTCATTTGTAGATTTTTCTTGGACAAATATCTACTCAAGTCCATTGCCCATGTTTTCCCCCAACTTTATTGAAGTATGACTGACATTAAAAATGTATATACAACACGATATTTTGAAACACGTATACATTGTGAAATGATTACCACAATCAAGCTAATGAACATATCCATCGCTTCACATAGTTCTCATTTTTGTGTGTGTGCGTGGTGAGAACGCTTGAGTTTTACTCTCGTGTAAACTCAAGTACAGATTTCAAGTACAGATCTTCCTCGACTTACAATGGGGTTAAGTCTGGATTGTAAGTTGAATGTCAGTATATGCAGTATATATAGCATATGTCAGTATCTCCTAAAGAGCCACATATTTAACAATGTGCATACTCTCTTGGGTTAGCCACTTGTCAGAATCCACAGGCCTAGTCACAGAATTAGCCCAGGCGATTTTGGAAAACCCCAGTCACGGTCAAAAGAAAAGGATATCTAGGCAGGAGTGTAACAAGATGGTCTGGCAGTCGGGACTAAGCATAAGTACAAATATTTGCATTTTCCCAGAGACCTTCCAGAGAATGATGTAAATTAATGGAAGGGTTATAATAGTGAGGATTTCAGGTCCTATGTCAAGCTGGAAGTGCAAAAATTTAGGGGCAAATGGACCTTTCAGTATCTCTCAAATCACACCGTATAGGTAGGTGACCGCTAGTTTTGACTTTATGAACAATTGGTTCCAAATCTGAACACGCAGTGTCTTACTGGGAGTTAGATTACTTCTTCCTTTATGAGGTACTTTGCATGGAGCCTGTGTTGAAGAGTTCATTGTGCTGAAGTAAAGCCAGTGAACTGGCAGGTGAATAGAATTCTGCTTCACATCCAAGACCCATTTTCTCTGACTAATCTCCGCACCCTCCCCTTTCTCTCCACCCCCTTTCCCCCTTGCTCTCAGGTCTGCTGGAACTATCTCCAGAATTCATTGTTCAGGCCAACTTGTTTTGACATAACTGGCAGGTTGACTCATGTGAATAGTTAAATTAATCACGGGTTAAAAGCCTGTCATTATGGTACTGCACTGGAGCTATCATAACTCCAATGTTGTCTTTTGCACTAATTTTCCTCCCCTGTCCTCAGCTTAACATCTCATTTTCAGTTTAAATGAGAGGATGAGAGGGCCCTGAAACTGTCTTCTCTGTCTTGCTCAGTATTCTGGTTTAATTCACTCTCTTCATTGCTGAGCTATTTGGAGTTGGAATATTATTTCCTCCATTTTAGAAGAGATAGCAAGTGGCTAGACTATGATTTGGAATTGAATAAGATGGTTTCTGCAGGGTGTACCTATTTTACAGTAAACACAATTATCGTAAAAATCTTTTGGGCATATAAACTGTTCTGATCCTGGTCGCATCACCGGTCTTCAGAGCTCAAAGGAGATCGGTTTTGATTTAGTTGAGACCAAACTATTTTAGAACACAGTAATTTGGTCACATTGAAGAGCTTTTTAGTAGTTATTTAGTAGCTATCCCCTTCTATGGAAATAAAATAAACTGAAAATCTGATGGATATATAAGATGAGATATATAAGATGGATATATAAGTGGGACTTACGTTTATTCATCTTTGAATGCCTAGTAGGTAAGTATTCACTAAATATGTAGCTGCTTTAAAGGTGCTTCCCTTATTTATCTCCCTTCATTTATCAGTCACCTACATATAAGGTGTGATTTAAGAGTTACTGAAAGGTCCATTTGATCCCCAGTTTTTGCCATGCCAGTTTGACAGGGTCCTGAAAATCCTCATTGTGATAACCATCCCATTAAATCGTAGTTCTCTGGAAGGTTTATGAGAATATGCAAATATTAGTATTTTCTCTTGATACTTTCTGCCATTTATCGCCCTAGTAAAATTGCCCACCTTCCTTCCTCCCTCCCTTCCTCCCTCCCTTCCTCCCTCCCTCCCTTCCTTCCTCCCTTCTTTCCTTCCTTCCTTCCTCCCTTCCTTCCTCCCTTCCTTCCTTCCTTCTTTCCTTCCTTCCTTTTGCTGAGGTGGGTCTAAGTTGAGGCACACGGGATCTTCGTTGCCACGTGTGGGATCTTTAGTTGTGACATGTGGCCTCTTAACTGCAGCGTGTGGGACCTAGTTCCCTGACCAGGGATGGAACCTGGGCCCCCTGCATTGGGAGCGCGGAGTGTTAACGGCTGGACCACCAGGGAAGTCCCTGACCACTATTCTCGCTGCTCTCACTTTACCCATTCAAACCTTTCATATCTCCTTCCAAAGGACTTCTACAGCATATTGTCTATTTAACCAGATGGTGGTTGTCTCTACGTCTGGTATGATCCCCATCAACCTTGAAGTAGGATTTAGTTATTTTTCACATTTCCCCAAAGAAAAAGAAAATCAGTGGCTTATTTTAAGGAGTCTTCCAAGATTCAGTTTTTTTAAACCTCTTTTTGAGGTGCTTTTCAAATAGATCCACTTGCTACTTCTGCTTGTACCTTATTGATTAGAACTTAGTTACAGGACATACCTATCTGCAAGGAAGGCTGGGAAATGTGGTCTTTATTTCAGGCAGCAATGTGCTTGAGTAAATGTTGGAGTCTCTGCCAAAGAAAAGGGTGGGAATAGCTATTTGAATGCAACGAGCTGTCTCTGCCCTGTGCCTGTGTACCATCTTTTGGGTATTCCCTCTCACATGGTCTGCCTGGGAAATTTACTGCTTGGGATGGCTTGCTGAGCAGAAAACCGTATAACACATAAATCTTCAGATGCCACATGGAAACCAAAAACCAGCTGGAGTCCCAGTCTTTCAATATGTTCTGCCTCCATGGGGAACTTTCCTGTCCCGTTCTTTCCTGCTTGCCATGTTGAGGCCCCTGCCATCACCTCATATGCCTGTGATGCTTGATTTCTTTCTGTTTCCCTGCCTTATACTCTGCTTCTTGCTCTTCAAAGACATGCTTTGTTTTCCCACCATTGGCTTGTCCTCAGCTCTCTCTGTCTTATACTCCCCACAGTTACTATGAAGTTAGCACCTCCAAAATAATTTTAGTCTTGGTGATGAGGGGTGAGGATAGGAGACAGTAGGCAGGGATGCATGTGGGGATATTTTTAGGTCTTCTCCCAGAGTTACCTCCTCCACCATATCTGTTGTTTTTGTTGTTGTTGTTTTTGTTTTTTTGTAAGAATCTCTCTTTAGTCATGGAACTTGACTTGAACTCTGCCTAACAGCAGAGCCAGGCATTACCCATAATTATCATTAGTTACAGTTCAATGAATGAATGAACCCCCTTTTACTTTCTTTTTAAAAATTAATTAATTAATTAATTTTTGGCTGCGTTGAGTCTTCGGTGCTGCGCGCGGGCTTTCTCTAGTTGTGGCGAGCGGGGGTTGCTTTTCCTTGCACTGTGCGGGCTTCTTATCGCGGTGGCTTCTCTTGTTGTGGATCACGGGCTCTAGGCACATGGGATTCAGGAATTGTGGCACTCGGGCTCAGTAACTGTGGCTCACAGGCTCAGTTGTTGTGGCTCACGGGCTTAGTTGCTCCTCCGCATGTGGGATCTTCCTGGACCAGGGATCAAACTCGTGTTCCCTGCATTGGCAGGCGGATTCTAAACCACTGCGCCACCAGGGAAGTCCCCCCTTTTACTTTCTAGCATAAATTATTTCAGACTAGTTGGTGTTTTTGACTTTCCCTTCCCTTTCATTTTCCATGCGCAATCCCACGAGCTTATGGAATCTTTCCTACTTTTGTCCTCTTTTCTCTTCCTACTTTCCCACCAATCTGTGTCCATTCTTTCAATCAAATTCTTACCTGATTCATGAATTGTAGCTCAGTAACAACTGAACACTCCATGTTGTCTTCCCTATCTGCCCACTTTTATCTCTTTCATATGAGAATACTTTTAACATTGGCAGTTTGTTTCACACACTCAAACGCTTGACTCCATACCATCTTGTATCATTTTTCTAGTTATTTCATGAGCATAACTCGCTCCCCAATTGCATTGTAAGATTTTAGAGAGTAGGGACTATGTGATTTAAAAAAATCTATCTACCTACCTACCTATCTTTTATCTATCTTCTATTCATCTATCTGTCTGAATTCTGCTCAATATCTAAAGTAGTACTGGAAAGATAGTTGGCATTATATAAATATTGGTCACCTTGACAAAAGAATAGAGTGCATATGACTGATTTGTGAATGTAAAGCAAGGAGCAGGGAAACATTTTTTTTTTTTTTTTAGGGAAACACTTTTGCTGCAGTCCATGATGGGCCTGCTGACATTCCCAAATAGGTGGAAAAAGTTCACATGGAATCTTGCTTGTCATCAGCAGAACTTTCGAGACCTAAGTGAACTTTCCTCACGATTCTAGGAAGAGGAAAATGTAACTATATTTAAAATAGTGTTTTCTATTCAACAGCCAGACTAATTTTTACCTGTGTTTTTTGGAATCAAATGGAGCCTTGAGAATTCAAAGACAGACTCACAGGTATTGAGAAGAAGACTCCCTCCCATTGGCTTCTAATGTCTGGTCAGAGAGGTAAAAATTGTGAGGCATATGCTTTCTCATAAAACATCCAATATTGTGAGACTATGATTTTCATGAGATAATTTAAATGGGCTCTAAGATGTAGAACTATGAAATATTCTACATTTAAATGAAAGTATTGTTCTATTCCCTCCCCACATCCACATCAAGGTTGCCTCTATCATGTTTCTGAATGCTCCTGAAATCCCATTATTTGAAAAAAAAAATCAGTCTCACTTTCCCATAACAGAATGCTTGTAGAGAGTTCAAAATGTTTCAGTAGGAGTGCAAGAATGAGGAATTGCCTAGTAAGAGTGACAAAGAAGTTTGATTACAATCACAAGATTATGAGTACGGCTCTATCCTAAAGATTTTTATCTACTGTTGACTTCTCAGAATGTTCCTGGATTATTAAATATTATGTGTCACTTCTCTTGGTTTTACATTTCTTTTACATTTGTCTCCACAAACCTGTTATTCTTAAAAATGTCAACATGGACCTCAGCTTCATATCTCAAACGTATTCTTTCATTTGTCACACAATATGACTTTGTTCTTGTTCATACTTTAAGATAACCATTGAGTGTTCGTCTCAGTCATCTTTGGCACTTTGACTTCGAACGGGTTGTGAGAGCTCACAGTCAGTCACTGTAATCACTGTTGTGAATGAAGTGAAGATATTCCTGAGGGTAAAGGGGAGCCACCAGCACTTCTGTTCTCAAGAAGTCTCATTAAGGGTTTGGGGATTAATTGTTAAGATTTGGGGTTTGTGACAAGGGAGGCACCGCACGATGTCTTGTAAAGTCTTCTGATCCAACCTTAAGGACACGTGCCTCTATTTGCTTGAGAAAATAAGCTGGAAGAGTCAGATTACACTTTAATGAGCCATATAGAAGTGGTCCATCTAGAAGGACCATAATCCTGGTGATGAGATCACCTTTAGCCGTCGTGATAGACACAGCAAAGGCAATAGCAGTAGCAGTGGATGAGAGTGGCAGCTGTTGTGGAAATTGCACCTGCTATTCATCACTACACTGTGGGAGAGTGGGGAGGCCATGGTGCTGGTGCTATCGAAGCAGCAAGAAGCTGTCATGGCCTCTTGTGAGAAAACACAAGCCACCAGAAACTCTGCCCGGCCGACCGAGAAGATCAGATGCACTTAAGGACCCTGTACATTTATTTGTCATGAGACACTCTGGGGTCTTCTTCATTGGCTCAGAATTTCCAAAATGTTCCAGAGTATTGAGAAGGAATAAGACTGATTCACCATTTCCTAATGTCAGTGATAATAATCCTGATGATTAGAGTGCTTACAGTGTGCCAGGAGCTGTTCTAAGGGCTTCACATATATATTAACTCATCCCTATTGCCACCACCTCCCCATTAACCCCCAAAGGCACCTATTGGCCACTGCCAGTCTCTTGAGACTGGGAGGGGCTGAGGACTGTGTGGGGAGCAGAGACCTGTCTTGGAGAACAAGCATGTAGATTAGGTCTTTCTTCCTCTGAACCCACTCCTTCTGCTACATTTTGAAAATTGCTAAGAAAATTGTTTTTTGTTCAGTTCTTCTCTCTTTATCCTAAATTAGGAAGTAATTTTCATTTGGAAATGCATTTCTGGGTCCCAGTGGAGAGCAAGTAGGATAACAGAGTAGTGCGGGGCAGTTACGGCTTATATGACACATGATTTATGCATCAGTGGCTTCCAGAAGAGTGACAGGCTTAGACAAGGACTATAAAAGGAAGTGACAAATTATGCTTCTAGGAGTACATGCAGAGTTTTCAATAGTAGCTGACCATTTCTGCTTCTTTTCCTGTCTTAGAAAAAAGCTTTTTTTGCGGTATGCGGGCCTCTCACTGTTGTGGCCTCTCCCGTTGCGGAGCACAGGCTCCGGACACGCAGGCCCAGTGGCCATGGCTCACGGGCACAGCCGCTCTGCGTGGGATCCTCCCGGACCGGGGCACGAACCCGTGTCCCCTGCATCGGCAGGCAGACTCTCAACCACTGAGCCACCAGGGAAGCCCAAAAGCTTTTTTTAAGTGAAGGTTTCCCCACAGGCTACTGGGCAATTATCCATTGCTATCTGGTAAAGTGTGACCCTTAGTATACTTTGGCAAGCAAAACAATTTTTGTATTTCACTATTTTGGCACAATATAGAGCATTATCTCCCTGGTATTTGACAGTCAAAAGAATAGCCAAAAACCTTATTCTTCAATGTAATTAAAACCAGAGTTGGTATTAGAGGAAAGCCAATTAACAGTCTGCAGAAAATTATCTGAAGAAATTGATTATATTCTTGAAGGTGCCCAACACTCCATGGCTTTTGGTGTATCCTTTAATGAGACTGAAAATTCTAAGTGTGTGGAGCAGATTCTGTTGTAAAAATAACCATTTCCGATTTTAATGAAAAGCATCACATATGCAAGAACCAATTGAGACAGATACCTAAGAGATGGATAGATAGAGTAACCGCTACGATTTATCCTAAAAAAATGTTTTTTCATGTTGTCCCCATGAAAAGCTTTGATTTTTTTTTTAATCTTTAGAAAAATTTCCATAGATATAAAATAAACAAAATTAGTTAAAACTACATGAAATAAATATTCTTCACCTCTTTTGATGATTATTATCATTTTGATGATTTTTTTGATGATGATGATCTTTTTTGGTTAAAATTGTTGCTCTCGTGGTTAAAGTTAATATATCCGAGACTTGAGGTTTAGATCAATACACTTTGTGTACTGGAATTTAAAATGCAAGTTTTACTGTTTTTAAAATAGAAGTTTAAGTTCTAGTTATTTGTAAATGGACAATTTAAAATGATTTATAAAAATTATCTTTCTTGGGCTTCCCTGGTGGCGCAGTGGTTAAGAGTCCGCCTGCCGATGGAGGGGACACGGGTTCGTGCCCTGGTCCGGGAAGATCCCACATGCCGCGGAGCGGCTGGGGCCC
>NW_006797957.1:1085149-1097358 GCF_000442215.2 Lipotes vexillifer | reverse complement strand
AAAAAAAAAAAAAAAAAAAAAAAAAAAAAAAAAATCTTTCTTAGTGAAGTAAAAGGGAACTCTAGTGCTATAGTGACTATTTTTGGGTTCTAAAGTAATCTTGAGGGAAATTTATTCTGAAGACATTAAAGCTCTCTAGAACATGGGAGAATCAGCATGAAAATTAGAAGTAGGAGAGTGAGCATGACTTATTTTTGCAATTAGAAATAAAAAAAGGAAAGTGTTTTAATTGTTTTTAAAAAACAAAAGCTTGATTATGAAAAATATCTCATTATTTGTATGCTTCTTGATACTCTGATATCCACATAGATGGCATTTCTGTACAATGTAATTTTATGTGGATAGAAAGCATTCTCAAGGGTCCTCAGATGCTGCAGTAATTTCCAACCAAATCTAGAAGACACTATGTGATGTCACAACTGTGGTAGAGAGGGGAATACTGCTCTAGGCTCCCTTCAACTTCGTGATATATTCATGGTGATTTTAAGGCCAATATGGACCTTGCTTCTATCCTGGTTGGCTGGTGACTAAGTCTACTTAGTAAAACCTTCCCTCTAGTTTTTACCAGGCCCCTACCATCTACACCTGGACTACCAAAACCCCACCTAACCAGGTCTAGACATGAAGCCGGACACGTTTCTAAAATACAAATCTGATCATGTCATTTCTCTTTTAAAAACCATTCCCATCCAGTCTCTTGGGGAAGATGCAAGTTTGTGCATGTCTTTTGGAAAAGTGTTGCCAATATTTCTCAAGAATTTAACAAATATATCTGTCTTGTGACTCGGCAGTTCTTTTTCGCAGCATCCATCCTCAGCGGGTAGTCCTAAGCAAGGTGCTTTGAATACAGAGATGTTTAATGTAGCATTATTTAAGATAATAAAAATTGGAAACAAACAATGTACATATACATAGTTAAGTAGCCCATGGTATACCCAGTCAATGAAATATTTTTCAGCAACTAAAAATACCTAATTATATTATTTTATAGCATAGGAAAGTGCCTATGCAACAAAGTTTAGTAAACATGTTAAAATACAAAACTGTATCAAAATCTACAAACATAAAATACAGGAAAAGAGTTGAAACCTTCCCTTTCTTCCTCCCATCTCCATCCCAACCCCTGCCCCGGGTGAGGTAGGGAAGGCTAATAAACCTTATATTGCGTTCTACTACTGACAAAAGCTAGTCTTGGAGATGCCCTGCCTAAGAAAATGATTTGATAGAATAGAAAAGCAAGAAGGGTTTTCAATACTTTCTTATTTCTTTGGGGAGCCAGATGTGGCCATCAGAGATAGGTGGCTCTGATGCTTAAAAAAGATGCAGAAATTACAGACCTGGGAAGGGTTTGTGGGCTGGAGACTAACAGACAGTTTTGGGGCGGTGAGGTTGACATTGTTGCGTATAATAAGGCAAAACATCATCATCGATGTATGTGGAGGCCTTGTTAACTCTCATTTAGGAAACTGTTTCTCTAAACCCTTGGTCTGAACTGAGACTGAGCTCTGAGAATTTTCTTTGTCTCTGTGTGTGTGTGTGCATTTGATTCAATGGTTATCTGCTGAATCTGTCAGGAAGGAAGATGCATATCTTTAGCTTATAATGGTAGAGACCCCTTTCCGCCTTTCCTGGAATATCATTCGAGTCTGAGAAGCTCAGAACTTCGGGAGATGCTCCACTGAGGGTGTGTTGCGTGGACTGCCTGAGGGGAAGAAGGCGACGGCAGGGATCTGGGTCTGCAAGCAGACAGGTTTGGTGGTGACGGCTCTTCTACCCTGGACTATTAGAATAGTCACCTCTGGTGCCCGGTTTGCATTTTGCTTTGCTCTGCGGTTCCCTTCCGTTACCTCCAGTCTTCCAGAAAGCCTGTCACTCTTTCAGCCTTGTGTGGTACTGTTGAAGGGCGATTAAGGAGCAGGTCAGTAAAAGCACCATGGGTCTCTTCCCCCCTCACCCCTCCAACGAACTCAGTGGCACAAATAGTAGCATTGTCCTGGGAAGGACACTAGATATGAGTTCCAGGCACTGGCGGGTAGAGGAAAGGGCCATGGCCAGAGCAGGACCGGGGGTGGGGTAGTATTATTCCTTAGGGATAGGGGGCTGCCAAAGGGGTGCCTCCAAAGTGTACTGAGACCATTAGCTTCTTTGCCAAAGAAACTAAACAGAGGTTCTTCTCCAGGTTGCTCTGGAACCACTTGGGAGCACTCACAAAGTCTACTGATTCCTGGCCTCACCTCATAATAATTGAATCTGAATCTCTGGAGATGGGGTCTGGGCATCAGTATTTTGTAAGAGCTCCCCAGGTGATTCTGATGTGCAGCCAGGTTGAAACCACTGCCTTGGAGATGGTGATCAGGAAACGGAGAGGCTCACGTGGATAAGAAATATACAAAGCTCGACAGCAATATTGCAAAAACCTGAAGCATATTAAAAAGTCTGGGAGAAAATAGTCAATCTTCAAAACGGTAGTTATATTCCATAAAGTCTGGAAACACTGAATTAGCAAATACTGAATCATTGCTCCTAGGGGAAATATATTCATGTATATATGTCTGTCACATAGATTATCATTTTAAATACTATAAACAAGTCATCATGGTAGAAACCCATGAGTTTCAGGGGTGTTAAGTGACTTGCCTGAGACCATCTCATCAGTCACAGGAACCAGAGTTGAGATTCAAGTCCTGTCCAGGTGATCCTGGAGCCAGAGCTTCTTGCGCTACACCACACTGCCCCCTACCGGCTCCATCTTCTGGCCACTTCTGCATTTACTTCTCACAAACCATTGCTGAAAGAACTACTGAAAGCCACACTTCACTGTAAGAAAAGATTGAAACCTGGAAGGAAGGATTGGGATGCAAGAGGCAATGGTGAGCAAAACGATTGGTAAGCATGTGGTAAACCTGAATAATTGCCTATAGCAGACAAAACAAAACTAATGAAAGGGGAGGAAAATTAAAATGAGGTGAAATTAAGTTAAAAGACAACCATAACATAGAAAAAGAGGTTGTGTAATTGGTGTTAAAGCATGCCGAAACTTCTTAGAGTTTGGAAGAGGAAAGGAGATACTGATTAAACATTTTTTGGAGGTACAGGGCATGACTTAAGGATAATAAAAGAATAAAAATATAAAATATAATTTTGAAATTCGTAGGAAAAAAGGAATTTAAAAACTGTAATAACCAAAAAAAAAAGAAAGAAAGAAGAAGAAACAAAGAAGCAAAGGCAGGAGGAAAGAATGTTTCAAGAGAATGTGTGAGCAGTGGCATAGGAGTGGAGAACAGGCTCCACTGTCAGGTAAATTTGATTTTACTCTACTTACATGCTAATAACTTCGCCTAGTATGATTTAAAAAAAAAAAATTATTTATTTATTTATTTTTGGTTGTGTTGGGTCTTTGTTGCCGTGCGCAGGCTTTCTCTAGTTGCGGCGAGCCGGGGCTACTCTTTTGTTGTGGTGTACAGGCTTCTCATTGTGGTGACTTCTCTTATTGCGGAGCATGGGCTCTAGGAGCGTGGGCTTCAGTAGTTGTGGCTTGAGGGCTCTAGAGCGCAGGCTTAGTAGTTGTGGCTCACGGGCTTAGTTGCTCTGAGGCATGTGGGATCTTCCCGGACCAGGGCTGGAACCCATGGCCCCTGCATTGGCAGGCGGATTCTTAACCACTGTGCCACCAGAGAAGTCCTATTATGGCTTCATGGGTGTTGGCAGAAGACACAAGATTCCTGGGTAAGATACAAAGGACAATATTACTCACAGCCTGGCTAGTAGCATAAGAATCAATCAGCATATTTGTGTCAGTTTCCTTATTTCTTAAGCCCCACAACTGTGACACAGAGTGTCCAGGTGGATGCTTGCACATGTAGTGGGTTGTATTACAAGAGAGAAACACTGAGCTTGGGAACCTGTTGTTTTATAGCAAGCAGTAAGCAAGTCTGCTCTTTGTCCCAGAGGAAGACATTGCCTCATCTACAAAGGTTATATATAATCCTGAGAAATGGTCCTGGTAAAGATCAGTTAGGGCTTTGCAATCCTGGCACACTCAGTAAGACATGTAGAAACACGAGAGACCCATGGAGGAGTATCTCCCAGCATACAGAAGTGAGAATCTGTGAGTAAATTGTTTTGCTGGGTCATATGGTGCATTGGACTGGGAAGGAGGAAGAGGAGTGGAAAAGGAGTAGGGAGAAGTAATTTAAAACCCCAGAGCTGGGCCTTCCCTGGTGGCGCAGTGGCTGAGAGTCCGCCTGCCGATGCAGGGGACACGGATTCGTGTCCCGGTCCGGGAGGATCCCACATGCCGCGGAGCGGCTGGGCCCGTGAGCCATGGCCGCTGAACCTGCGCGTCCGGAGCCTGTGCCCCGCAACGGGAGACGCCACGGCAGTGAGAGGCCTGTGTACCGCAACAAAACAAAACAAAACAAAACAACCCCCCCCCGCCCCCACCCAGAGCTAAGGGCCTTTTATAGCCGTTTGGGCTGCTATAATAAAAACCATAGACTGGGTGACTGAAGTAACAAACATCTCTCACAGTCCTGGAAACTGGAAAGTCCAAGATCAAGGTGTCAGCTGGGTTTTTATAGCATCTTAATAAAGAACAATAAGCTTTTAGAGTAGTGACAAAACAAAGGAAAAGCACGTTGGGCTTCTAGGAGATGGCAAATTGTGGAAAGGTAAATATATAAAGGGAACTAATGGAAAATAAGGGTTGTTTTTAGCAAGGTTTGTTCTGTAGGTTTCTCTGGCGCCATCTGCGGGCTGATAAGAGTCTAGTGCTCTCTCCGATGATTGAGAATCGATCTGCCCTTCGTGGTACAGAGCGGGAGGCCAGAAAGTTTTTCTTGTGTCTGGTTGTGGTTTCTTCTTTATATCTTTAGTTGTAGAAGATATTTTCTGGTAGGTTTTGGCCTTTTTCATTGCTGGTTGCTCTGTAAATAGTTGTAATTTTGGTGTGTGCCCGTGAGAGGAGGTGAGCGCAGGGTCTTTCTACTCCACCTATCTTGGCCCATCTCTTAAGTGCAAATCTTTTAAATTGGACTTAACCTGTTTATATCTCGTGTCAATTTTTCCTTTTGGGGAGACATATCTCTAAGAGCTCTTTGTAAATGAAGAAAATTAGCCCTTTGCTACATATGCTGTAAGTATTTTCCTGAATTGCCCTCCCCCTTTAATTGAGGTATAGTTTAATTGGGGTACAATACTATATAAGTATCAGGTATACAACATAGTGTTTCACAATTTTTAAAAGTTATATTTCATTTATAGTTACAAAATATTGGCTATATTCCCTGTGTTGTATATATCCTTGCAGCTTTTTTTTGTTTTTTTCAAATGGGTCAGTTATTTAATTAGGCTCTTTGTAAGAAGTTTAGAACACTACTTTGTGAGGATAAATTCCCTTCGTGAGAGCAAATACAGAGCGAAGGTAGCCCTGGAGCTGAGGAACAGCTTTGATTCTTCGCAGAATTTGTGAGTCCGCAGCTTTCTGATCTACCTTGCTCTGCTCTGTAATCTCGTAGTTCTCTCTCTGTGTGTCAAAGATCTCACCTTCCTGGTGCCTGAGCTTACGCAGCTTTTTTTTTTTTTTTTTTTTCTTGCGGTACGCGGGCCTCTCACTGTTGGGGCCTCTCCCGTTGCGGAGCACAGGCTCCGGACGCGCAGGCTCAGCGGCCATGGCTCACAGGCCCAGGCGCTCCGTGGCATGTGGGATCCTCCCGGACCAGGACACGAACCTGTGTCCCCTGCATCGGCAGGCGGACTCTCAACCACTGTGCCACCAGGGAAGCCCACGCCGCTTCTTTTAAAAAAAAAAATTTTTTTTTAAAAGCATTTTTATTGGAGCATAATTGCTTTACAATGGTGTGTTAGTTTCTGCTGTATCAAAAAGTAAATCAGCTATGTGTATACATATATCCCCATATCCCCTCCGTCTGTGTCTCCCTCCCACCCTCCCTATCCCACCCCTCTAGGTGGTCACAAAGCACAGAGCTGATCTCCCTGTGCTATGTGGCTGCTTCCCATTAGCTACCTATTTTACCTTTGGTAGTGTATATAAGTCCATGCCATGCTCTCACTTCGTCCCAGCTTACCCTTCCCCCTTCCCGTGTCCTCAAGCCCATTCTCTATGTCTGCATCTTTATTCCTGTCCTGCCTCTAGGTTCTTCAGAACCATTTTTTTTTTTTAGATTCCATATATATGTGTTAACATATGGTATTTGATTTTCTCTTTCTGACTTACTTCACTCTGTATGACAGACTCTAGGTCCATCCACCTTACTACAAATAACTCCATTTCGTTTCTTTTTATGGCTGAGTAATATTCCATTGTATATATGTGCCACATCTTCTTTATCCATTCGTCTGTTGATGGACATTTAGGTAGCTTCCATGACCTGGCTATTGTAAATAGAGCTACACAGCTTCTTTTTGAAGTAAGCATCAGTGAGATGTTCTGGGATTTTAACACCACTGATATCAATTTTGGTGGAGGTGGCAATGACAAATTTCTGGTGTGTTCTACGCCGAGGAACTCAATCGAGGGACAGAGATCCAGTCATAAGTAGCAAGCCACTGCTCAGCTGCTTCAGGAAAATGACCCTCTTGCCTCTGTGGCACCCAGGGAGGATGATCAGAATGGTCCCAGGAGTGATGCTAGCACCCAGTTTTCTCACATGCTTACTGAAGGGTTTTTTGCCGACTCAACAACTTTCGAGGGCACATCTTCAGTAGGATAATACCTAGGCATTTTGCAAAATTTAACCACTCGGGTACCACCCTTCTTGACACCACCAACTGGTTTTGTGACAGTAGCAAGAACCTCCACCTTCTTTTTCTTTCTCTTTTCAACCTTGGCTTTATTTTCTGAATACTTCCTCTTGTACAAGGCCTTTCTGGAAAACATAGCCGATCGGGAATGTCTGCCAATTCCTCTGACCAGGACAGGGCTTTGGCTTCAGCGGGGCTTCCCCTTCTTAACCTGCTTCACCTTTTTAACCTTTTGCCACCAGCATCAGCCTTCTTGGCTTCAGGTTTTTCTCCTTAGTATCTGGCTTCTCAGCTTTTTCACCCTCCATCTTGCAAGATGGGAAAGAGCTCCTTGTAGCTCATTTGTTTTATACATAGTAGTTGTACCTCTTAATCCCCTACCACTTTATTGCCCCTCCCCCTTCCCACTCCCCACTGAGTTGCCCTTTGTTTGTTGAATTGTTTGTGGCCTTGGAGAAATGTTTAATTTCTTCTTCTTTTTTAAAATGTAGTCAAATGTGTTAGTAGCTATTCAGTAGGTACTTATACCTGGAGAAGCAAGAAGAAGGTGGGAGCCTCAGCCTCCATTTCCTTGAATAACAGATTAGGAGCCAGGAGAGGGGATCTTAGGGTTTGAGATGTGGGAGTTGGGTTGGGGGAAAGATCAACCAAAGGGAGGTGAGTTAGGAAACTTGTAGGATGACCATGTGGTTGGGTCCCATGGGAAATATGATTAAGGGCTCTGGAATCATCCTTTGTGGGTTCAAATCCCAGGACTAATATTACAGAATGACTTTCGCAGGGGGCAGGTAATGAGCCTTGTATGCCTTAGTTTCTTCATGTAGAAATTATTAATATTTTATCTGAGGCTTAAATGAGATAAGGTCTGGCACAGTGCTTGGCAGACAGTGAGTGCTTCCTAGAAAAGAAATAGAGAACTTGGGTTAGCTTGTAGGAGGAATGGAAATGAATAGACATATGGAGAAACTCGTAGATTGTAGGTGAGTGAGTTTGAGAGGAATGAATGATCAACCCTCTTTCTGTGGTTAAAATCATGACCATATTACGAAAACAACAATCGAAGGCTGTGGCTTGGAGGTTCAACCTAGAGACTCTAGAACCAGAGAGCTTGTTCCAATTCCAGCCCTACCCCCGTACTGGCTTTGTGAAATTGGGCAAATCACTTAATGTCTCTCTGACTTGGTTTCTTCAACTAAAAGTGTGGAATAATAATTATACCTATCTTAGAGATGAAGAAATGAAAAGTGAGCTAAAATATGTAAAGCACCTAGAAAACTATCTGACACAGCGTGTGTACCTAAAAAATAGTTAGTATATTACTATTAATCATTTTTTCACTGTATCAGGTGCATTTTTACTATCACCTCATTTGAGTTTTCTGAGATAATTGTTCCTTTCAATACGCATCCACCTATTGCCAAGATATTGTTCTGATATTACTAGGTCCTAAATTTGGGGGTTGACTTAAGTCTGCCCTTCCATCCTCTGGATCTTTCATATTCTCTGCTAGACTAATAATATTCTATGTTATTAATAGGTATTGATAACTTCATGTTATCTGTCTCAAATGACATTTGCATTTTAACAAGAATTTTCAAGGCCTTGACTCAAAGCGGTGAGTAATGTGGTTATTTTAGGGATCCTGGCAGAGAGAAGCAGTCCTTGGGCTGGGAGAGCTTTCCTAAATTCTAAATTTATATCAAGCCAGCAGCTGCCTACCCTGCTCACTCAGAATATGGAGTGGGGTTGTATTGGTGATCAGGGAGTGATTTAAATCAATTAACCAATACTTTTGTCACTAGTTATATGCCGACAACTGTCTTAGGTAATGTGGGGAAGGATATAAAGATGAATAATCCTTGTTTCAAGGAATTTATAATCTAATTGAAGACATCAAGATGTAGAAAAATAAAAAAGATACTTATTCTCATGGCCAAGGTCAGAACAGACCTGAGAATGTTGCCTACGGATCAATATACTGGTGTGAAGTCTTGAGGGCCGGGTCAAACCAGGAAGAAGCTTATCTAGATAGGAGCTACTCATAAGATCATTTTACTGCAGAGCCATAGCAAGAGTAACTGCTTAGAAATGGAGCCAACTCTGAAGTCAGACCACTAAAGGCGGAGATACGGCATTGAGTTATGCAGCGGAGGGAGAGTCTGGATGAAGCATTAACAGAGAGTGAGAGCCTGGAACAGGATGGGAGTGCAGGGTAAGTGAAGGTGGAGGATCCATGTAACTTAGTGGGGACATCTTCCATATGAGCTCTGGCATGACTTGTGAGGTGAGGGTGGCATTTTAAAGGAACAAAACTGGGATGAACAAATAATATCTTTCCTCATTTGTCAAATAAGGAAGATTGAAACACTTGAGTACTAAGGAATTGCCCAGCTCTAGTAGTCTATAAGTCAATCATTCTAGGACCAAACAAAAAGCAACAATAGGTAATATTCAAATCAGCTATATAGACCCATGTTTCCAAATCATAGCCCATCAGAGTTCTTTTGTTCATTTGCTGTGAAATCTTTTAATTTTCTTACATTGTCTCTTGAATGTGTTAAGAAAATGTAGATTCTTAGTCCTCCAAAACTGAAGTGGTCTTCTTTACAAGACAGGAGAAAGAAGAAAAACAAACTTAGCCCAATTCAATGATTTAAACCTAAAGTTAAGCAGACTGAGACAAAATGATAGCGTCCGTTCTCCATTTTTTCCATTGAGCACCAGATCAGCTTTGATGTTCAGCATATTTTTCAATTATCCTTCTGTATTTTTAATAGATTAACAGCAAATCAGATGCTTATTGTACAATTCTCTAACAAGGCCAAAAAAAAGTATTACTGAAAAGAAAAAGAAAAGAACTAATGAATATTAAAAAAAAACAATTTTAACTAATTTGATCTTTTAGTTTTTACCCCTCTTCCCCCTTGCTTCACTCCAAGATGGTGTCTTGGTGTATTTGCTTATATAACCTTATGGTATTGAGTGGAGGGCGTCCTTGTGTTCATAAACATGTGTCTTCTGGCTCCTTAGTAACATCGGTCGTCAACCTGGTTGGTGCCAGGCCTGAATGCATTCCAGGGCGAAGCCGTTGCTTAGTGTAATTTGTGTTCTGGCCTCTCTGGTTTGATCAGGGCCAGTGGTGTCCCTGGCTGACCACGTTCACCCCAGTCCTGACTAGTACTAGGGAAACCCCTTGAAGTCTGGTTATAACTCCTATTTGGCCCTGGTGCAACAACACTCTTCCCTCCCAGTACACATTCCACTTCTACCCTGACTAGTACTTTTCCTTCCAAACCCCCTTACCAGCTTTCAGTGATAACTGAATCCCATCTAGATCACGCCTCCCATACCATGCTCACCACCTGATTTACTTTCAGGAGTGTGGGACTCTGGTGGGTGGTAGGGGGAACTGATAAGGTGATTGCATTCCAGATGTTCAGCAGGAAGCAGAGCAAAAGTCTTCTGTCTGGGAAGGTCCCCAACTCATCTGGCTTCTTCACCCATTCAATCAATACATATTAAGAACCTACTGTATGTTAGGCCCTCTGTTAGGTAATGGTGATATAATGGTGAACCAGGTAGGGTCCCTGTCCTCTTGGTGCTTGTAGAGTAATGGCAGGGGGGAGTACACATGATAAAGAACTCAGCAAACACGTACATAAATGCAATTTTTTAAGTGCTATGAAAGAAACAAATAGGATTCTGTGTTCCAAATAATAAGGGAGACATTAAAAAACCCATTTCAGAAGGAGTTTGGTGAAGATTTCTCTGATAAGGCACTTAATCTGTTAAGGATGAGAGACAGCCAACCGTGTGAAGACAGGAAGAGAATGCAGGGCAAGGCACAGCAAATGCAAAAGCCCGAGATGGTAAAGAGCCTCCAGATGGGTTGGGAAGTAATCTGCAGATATAAGATTTTCTTTCCATTCTTACAGAAAAGTGACATAATTTTCGGGGTATGATTGAGACTACAAACTAAAAACTTGCTGAGTTTTAAACAAGGCTCAGACTAACGTAAGCAAGTGAGGCCCTCACCTCAGGTACAAAATTTAAGGAAGCACCAAAAAACTAAATGGTCAAGGTAAGCATATTTTAAAACATCAAAATTAATGTAAAAATTCAATGATGAACAAAATATCAAATTTTAAATAAAATACAAAATCAGTGTTACTGAATTCTCCTTTTGTCATAGGCTCCAGTATGGCTTAGCACAGCTCTGGTATTACTATCATCTCCCAACAGAGATCATTTTACTTTTCCCTTTCCAGTTTGGATGCCTTTTATTTATTTTTCTTACCTAATTGTTCTGGCTAGAACTTTCAGTACTATGCTGAATAGAAGCAGTGAAAGTAGGTATCCTCTAACCTCTTAAAGTTTAGAATTCGTAAAAGGAGATGATTGGAATGTCCATAAAGTTTGGAAGGACTGATCTTTATGAGTGCGTCATCAGTTTTGACTTGAGTTGATTAATGGTGTTCCATTGTTATACACATATTTATTAACTTAATAAATATTTATTAACATATATGAAAAATTATCGCTAGGCTTTCCCTTTGTTACATTTTTTTTCTTGTATCATCATCTTGATGATTATTCTCTAATTCTTTTTCCACTGGAAATTAGGAATGAACAAGGTAAAAGAGCTGCCATAAAAAATGTTTGAGAAGTGCCAATATAGCCTATAAATCAATGGCTGAATTGTTTTGGAAAGGCTTTATGGTAATTTAAGGTAGAAAGATGGTATCAAGATTTAAGCTGCTATTTGGTTCACTTGCCACTTCGGGGAGGGATGCCCTGGTCAGGGCTGTGGCCAGTAGGACTGAGACATGGAGTAGGGACTCCCAACCCAATTCTGTGATGAATCTGAAGTTAGGAACATAAATAAAGCTGAAAACTGTCATGCAGGAATTCTGAGATTCAAGGGGTCATAAGGCAAGCTCTGGGGGTAGCCATGGCTGAAGGGAACTGGAAGCAGCGAGGACAGCCATGTTTGAAACAAGAGTCATGACTTCTGTGATCTCACACCCCCTGGGTATCAGTTGGAAGCTTTGACTAGGCAGAGTGCTGTAAGTATATTAAGGGTAGAACCAGACAGTATCACCCACTTAGTTATTCTCCTTCAAATCCATCTCAGCTATCGCCTTCCCTTGCTCCGTCTTCGTGCCTTTACTCAACTGTACTTAGAAAGTCAAGTTATTGCAATCAGGCTATCTGCAGAAAGGGCGGGTAGACCTCTTGGTACATATTTTTTTTTTTTGCGGTACGCGAGCCTCTCACTGTTGTGGCCTCTCCCGTTGCGGAGCACAGGCTCCAGACGCACAGGCTCAGCGGGCCTGGCTCACGGGCCCAGCTGCTCCGCGGCATGTGGGATCTTCCTGGACCGGGGCACGAACCTGTGTCCCCTGCATTGGCAGGCGGACTCTCAACCACTGCGCCACCAGGGAAGC
>NW_006797957.1:1083223-1085077 GCF_000442215.2 Lipotes vexillifer | reverse complement strand
CCCCCCCCCCCCCCCCCCCGACTTCACCACCAGAAATCACTTTGCTGCTAACTCCTCATTTTCTGGATGTTGAACTACCTCCGGTGGGTAATCAGAAATCCTGAGGTATTCCCATAGAGGAAGACTTTGGATATCGGTTGGTCAACTTCCAGGAGAAGCAAGATTCAAGACACATCACTCTCTTGATCTCGCCTGTCCATATTATAGCTATAATTAGCCTAGAAAGCCAGTGACTTCGCTGTTTTCTCCTGGAAACACAGCTGCAGTTGCTGCACCCTTAATTCTGAATGTTGTGCTGAGACTGAGGCCACCTGTCCCTATGTCTGTATTTTTTTCTCAAAGAGCTGAGTGATTGCCTTGAACAGCTGTGGGTATTTGCGTTTTATTTTTATAAGCCCTAAGCAACTGAGTGAAAAGCAAAGCCAATTATGTCATTGAGTCCTTTAATATGTATGAACAGAATAGCAGAAAACTGAGTTAGCCATGGCAAATACAAGGTTTACATAGAAGAAGAAACACTGAATTTTACTGGGAAATCAGTGAACAAAGAGGCAAAATGTTTGCTTTTTTGGGGAAAGACTATTTTTACTTTGTTTATGTTCATTTAGATAAACTATCTTTACACAAAATCTCTTTAAATCCTACAAACACTGAATTTATCAATACAAGATGGCAGAGGAAGCATGGTTGGAGGACATGCTGCACATAAGTCTAGCAAAGAGAATTAGGTTTTCATATGCAGTAACCCCTACAGACTTGTTTGTTCTTGGGACTGTTTAAAATAACAGTCCCTTTTTCTTTGAATTTTATGGAGTTTAAATGTTACTGCAAAGTTCAATATCCCATCTGAAAACCTATTTGTAACATCATCGCAGTAAGTCAAGAATTTGGGGAGCTGGAGCCCGATTTCTGGCATTCATTTCAAATGCCAGCAGGCTTTTGGCCAAGGACTATCATTGGAGAGTCTTCAGGTTAGTATAAGGGAGAAGGCAGGTTTACCTAATATTGTGTAGCGTCTTATTTGGAATTACAAGTCTCTTGGATCTTTGGTGGCTACATTTTTAGCAGCAGTGATGGTGTGAGTGGTGATGTTCTGGGAAGTTAAATAAGTGGACTTTCTGGGGACTTCCCTCATGGCACAGAGGTTAAGAATCCGCCTGCCAATGCAGGGTACACAGGTTCGAACCCTGGTCCGGGAAGATCCCACATGCCGCAGAGCAACCGAGCCCACGTTCCACAACTACTGAAGCCCGTGCGCCTAGAGCCCGTGCTTGGCAACAAGAGAAGCCACCACAATGAGAAGCCAGGGCACCGCAACGAAGAGTAGCCCCTGCTCCCCGCAACTAGAGGAAGCCCGCGTGCAGCAACGAAGACCCAATGCAGCCAAAAATAAATAAATAAATAAATAAATAAGTGGACTTTCTTATCTTGATATGAAAACTCATAGAAGCCTTTTACCTAAAATAAATGTTACAAAATTTGAGACATTTTGATCTTTTTCTCCCTATTTTCCTTCTTATTTTAAGGTGAATCCAGTTCATCTCATTTATAGTTTTTTGTTCTTTATTATGAAAAGTCTACTTATTGTTGCTAAAATGATAGAAAATACAGAAAAACTAAAAATAAGAAAAATTTTATTCCAAAGGGCAAGTGTTTTAAGCACCTTTCTTAATCCTGGCCCAGTTGTGTGTGTGTGTGTGTGTGTGTGTGTGTGTGTGTGTGTGTGTTTTCATAATTGAGACCATATTGTATATGTACACTTTTGTATTCTTTAAAGTATTGTGTCATAAGCTTTCTCCAGTATTATTAAAATTTTTATAAGCAATTTTACCGCCTCCTCTTTTGTTTCTCTTT
>NW_006797957.1:1058738-1083213 GCF_000442215.2 Lipotes vexillifer | reverse complement strand
TTTCCCTACCCTTCCATTCTCTTTCTTAAAAAGTATTTGTTTTGTTACTTGTTTTTCTTTCTCCCTTCTTTCTTCATCAAAATGCCATTAAGGAAATGTTTGCTTTTGGACAAGATAGACTAAGGACTGGATTCTCTTTGGAGCCTATGAGGTGTTGGCAGTGTGAGTCCAGGGAGGCCACGGCAGTTGGAATTCATGGGGCAAAGTACCGAAGAGATGACTCTTTAGAGCAATAAAGCTCTAAAGTTCTGAAGAGCATATCCCTTTTGAGTTCTTTTAAAAAATTTTTAATTAATTAATTTTTGGCTGCGTTGGGTCTTCATTGCTGCACGCAGGCTTTCTCTAGTTGCAGTGTGCAGGCTTTTCATTGCGGTGGCTTCTCTTGTTGTGGAGCACGGGCTCTAGGTGTGTGGGCTTCAGTAGTTGTGGCACTCAGGCTCAGTAGTTGTGGCTCACGGGATCTAGAGCGCAGGCTCAGTAGTTGCGGTGCACAGGCTTAATTGCTCTGCGGCATGTGCAATCTTCCCGGACCAAGGCTCGAACCCTTGTCCCCTGCATTGGAAGGCAGATTCCTAACCACTGTACCACCAGGGAAGCCACCCCCACCCCTTTGAGTTTTCACCTGAGTACTGAGAAGCGTATTTGTGTGAGGAAGCTACACAAGTTTGGGGAAAGAACCGCCTAAAAGGACTAGAAGGAAAAATCACTGGGATTCACATAGGGCTTAGAAGAGTTTGTATTACCACCAGCCAGGATGGATAGACCTTGTAAGTTATGGAAGTCAGAGAGTGTACTCAGAAGTATAATGCTGTGCAGCAGTGGGACAAAATTAGCCCTAGATTAAAAGTTGTTCTGGTCTCACATAAAGAAGTATAAAGGCAAGCCTTAAAAAAGTAAAACTGTTTCTAAATATCTTTACTCCAAGAACAAAGCCCAAGAATATTTGTAGAAATATGGAAAAAAGCATCCAGCACCCAACAGGGTAAAATAAACAGTGTTTGTGATACAATAAAAAAATTACCAGGTATACAAAGAAGTAGGAAAACGTGGACCACAATGGAAAAAAATCAATCAATAAAAATAGACTCAGAAAGAGCATAGGTTACAGAATTAGTAGACAAGGACATAAAAATGGATATTGTAATTATATTTCATATATTCAAGAAAGTAGATTAAAATTAAATACATTAAGTAGAGTCATGAAATATTTTTAAAAACTCAAAACAAACTTCCAAAGATTAAAAATATGTCTGAAATAAAAAAATATATTGGATGGAATTAATAGATTAGTTACAGCAGAAGGAAAGATTAGTGAATTCAAAAACATAGCAATAAAAACTGTATAAAATGAAATGCAAAAAGAAAAAAGACTGAAGAAAGTGAACCCAGCTTCAGTGAACCTGGGACAAGTTCAAACAGCCTACTACACATATAACGGGAGATCCTAAAGGAGGTAAGTGGGAACAGAAAAAAAATTCAAATTCAAATAATGGCTAAAAGGTTTCCAAATTTGATGAAAACTCTAAATCCACAGATATGAGAAGAACTCCAAGAATAAGATACATGAAGAAAAGTATACTAAGTCACATCATAATCAAATTGCTTGATATCAGTGACAAAGAGAAAAATCATAAAATCAAGCAGAGAAAAAAGACACATGGAAAGAAGAAAGAAAAGAATAACCACAGACTTCTCAATGGAAACAATGCAATTAAAAGAGACTTAACTAAATAAAGAGATACTATGTTCATGAATTAAAATACTAGATATTATTAAGATGCCAATTCTCCCTAAATTACAGTCTAGTATGAGTCCCAAAAGATTGTTTGTTTTTTTTGGTTGCAATTGACAATCTCATTTTCCAATTTATATGGAAATACAAAGGGCCTGGAATAACCAAACAACTTTGAAAAAGAAAAAAGAAAGTTTGGGAGCTTATAATGCTTCATTTCAAAACTTATTATAAAGGTACTATAGTCAAGGCAGTGTGGTATCAGTGGTATCAGCATAGCATTGGAAAAATAGTAAAAATCTACAAACAAAAGTGCCTCCATGGGAGTTTTGGGTACCAGGTAGGAGATTGTGAAACCCTGGTTCAGGTCAAGACCAAGGAGAGCTGTTTTGGCAAGACAAGCTCACAACCACGTGGCTGACTTGTTGTGATCCCATGTACAGACACAGAAAGCAATAGTAATTAAAACAGTATGATACTGGCATGAAAATAGACATGTAGAACAATAGAACAGAATAGAGAGCCCAGAAATAAACCCACACATTTACGGTCAACTAATATTTGACAAGGGAGCCAAGAATACTCAATGGGGAAAGGATAAGCTCTTCAATAAACAATGTTGGGAAAACTAGATACTCATATGCAGAAGAATGAAATTTGATTCCCGTCTTACACCACTCACAAAACTTAACTTGAAATTGGTTAAAGACTTAAGTGTAAGACTGGAAACTGTAAAACTCATGGAAGAAAATATAGGGGAAAAGCTCCTTCATACTGGTCTTGGTAACAAATTTTTGGATATGACACCCAAAACACAAGCAACAAAAGCAAAAATGAACAAGTAGGTCTACATCAAACTAAAAAAGTTCTGCACAGCAAAAGTGTCAACAAAATGAAATTATTACCTACAAGATGGGAGAAAGTATTTGCAAACCATGTATCTGATAAGATGTTCATATCCAAAAATATATAAGCAGCTCATACAACTCAATAGGAAAAAACAAATAATCTGATTTAAAAATGGGTAGACATTTTCCCAAAGAAGGTATACAAAAGGCCAACAGGTACATGAAAAGATGCTTGACATCACTAACTTCCAGGGAAATGTAAATTAATACCATAATCAGATATCACCTCATACCTGTTAGAATCGCTATTATCCAAAAAATAAAAGATAACAAGTAAGTATTGATGAGGTTGTGGAGAAATTAGAACTCTTGTACATTGCTGGTGAGAACACAAATTAATACAGTATGGAGTTTCCTAAAAAATTAAAATTAGAATTACTATATGATCCAGCAATCTTACTTCTGGGTATAGATATGAAGGAAATGAAATGAGTATCTTGAAGAGATATCTGCACCCCCATGTTCATTGCAGAATTATTCACAATAGCCAAGACATAGAAACAACATTAAGTATTCATCTACATGTGAATGGATAAAGAAAATGTGGAATATATACACACAATGGAATATTATTCAGCCATAAAAAAGGAAATCCTGCCATTCACAGAAATATGGATGGAACTTGAGGACATTATCCTAAGTGAAGTGAGTCAGAGAAAGACAAATACTGTATGATCTCACCTATATGTGGAATCTAAAAAAGCCAAACTCATAGAAACAGAGAGTAATGTGGTGGTTGCTTGGGGGTAGGGGGTGGAGCAAATGGAGATATTGGTCAAAGGGTAAAACCTTCCAGTTATAAAATGAATAAGTGGGAATCTAATGTACAGCATGGTAGTTATATTTAACAATACTGTGTTATATACTTGAAAGTTGCTAAGTAGATCTTAAACGTTCTAAACACACACACACACACACACACACACACACATAACTGTAATTATGGGAGGTGTTGGAGGTGTTAACTAACCTTACTGTAGTAATCACTTCACAATATGTACACGTATCAAATCATCACTTTGTACACCCCAAGCTTTTACAATGTTATGTGTCAATTATATGAGATACGTCAATTATATCTCAGTAAAGTTGGATAAATAAATAAACAGGAAGGCTAGAGAAGTCTTCCTTTGAGTAGAAAGCCAATTACTAAATGTAGAAGAATTGACGATATTAGAAAATCTCCATTTGAAAAATTAGAGTAACAACTAACATTAATGGGTGTCAAAACTAGTAAGGGAAAGTGAGGTAAAGAATCAGATTTTACATCGTTATCTCTCCACAAAATATTTATCTATTGCAAAAGGGGACAAACACAGCTTTACACTCTTCAGGATCTGCCAAATACTGTCTTAATCGTGTGACGTTAACACCTCAACTGTTAGCAGGGCTTTTGTAGAGGTGAGATGGACCTCCTACCCAAAGTTGGTTCAGATGTTGAGACTGGTGATCACACACACACACACACACACACACACACACACACACACACAGATACACACACACACAAACACACATACCTCAAGGGGATAGAAAGAGGTTTATTACTCACATTTTGAGGCTTTTTGAAAGGAGTAGGGTAGGCTTCCAAGCATGTCTGAAAATGGCTTGCGCGAGCAAGAAGGGTGACTGGCTTTGGCTTTTATTGGGTTAAGGGGTGGGGCTACCGGTGAGGGTTCCCAGGTACAGGCAAGGGCTTGTATAGTTGGAACTTCTTATCTGAATCAAAGGAGGGAGCATCTGCGCTTTCTTACCAGCTTGCCCAGGTGGGGCAGCAGAAGGGAGAGGAATAAGGCTTAAAAGCTATCAGCTTTTCTTTTTTCTTTTTAATTAATTTTTATTGGAGTATAGCTGATTTACAATGTTGTGTTAGTTTCTGCTGCACCGCAAAGTGAATCAGTTATACATATTAATATATCCACCCTTTTTAACATTTATTTTTATTTATATATTTTTGGCCACGCCACGTGGCTTGCGGGATTTTAGTTCCCCAGCCAGGGATCGAACCTGTGCCCCTTGCAGCGGAAGTGCAGAGTCCTAACCACTAGACTGCCAGGGAAGTCCCTCCACTCTTTTTTTAGATTCTTTCCCCACGTAGGCTCTCTTCAGCCACTTGAGGAGAGCTCCCTGTGCTATACATTAGGTCCTTATTAGTTATCTATTTTATATATAGTAGTGTGTATATGTCAATCCCAATCTCCCAATTTGTCCCCTCCCCCTTGGTAACCATAAGTTTGTTTTCTACATCTGTGACTCTATTTCTGTTTTGTAAATAAGTTCATCTATACCATTTTTTTAGATTCCATATATAAGTGATATTTATTTTTCTCTAGCTGACTTACCTCACTCAGTATGACAATCTCTAGGTCCATCCATGTTGCTGCAAATGGCATTATTTCATTCTTTTTTTTTAAATTTCATGCGTCACACACATAGTGTATTATTTATTGAGCACCAGACAGAAGTTCATAATTATTTCCCAGCCACCTTTTAATAAATGCCAGCCCCATGCCCCTCCAGCTTCCTCTTCCTACAGGTTGGAAATCCCCAGATTAGAGACTGGGGAAGTGATGAGATCAGGGGAAGACAGAGTTCCAGATTCTGACATAGAAGCAATAGTCGAAGCTGTGAAATAGGGGAGACTCCTGTGGGAGTTCATTCTTTTTTATGACTAATATTCCATTGTATATATGTACCACATCTTCTTTATCCATTCATCCATCGATGGACATTTAGTTTGCTTCCATGTCCTGGCTATTGTAAATAGTGCTGCAATGAACATTGGGGTGCATGTATCTCTTGGAATTATGGTTTTCTCCAAATATATGCCCAGGAGTGGGATTGCTGGATCATATGGCAACTCTATTTTTAGTTTTTTAAGGAGCCTCCATACTGTTCTCCATAGTGGCTCTACCAATTTACTTTCCCACCAACCAGTGTAGGAGGGGTTATCAGCTTGCTTTCAAAAATAAGTTGTCCAATGTCTATTTTACTGTATGTAAATGCATCATTTTAGCATTTTAAACATCTTTGTTAATATGGTAGACAAAAATGTTACCTTGTTTAATTTTTATTTCTTTGATCTCTTTAGAGGGTGAAGTGTTTGCAAATTTTGTTGCTCATTAGTGTTTCCTCTTTTGGAAATAATATTTATATCTTTTTATTGATTGAGGTAACAGTCTGAGAGTCTCATATAAGTGCTTTATCATAGTAGTTGCAGTATTTCCCCAGTTTGTGGTTTACCTTTTAACTTTGGTTATCTTACTCTTTAGGAGAAAGAACTTTTTTTTTTTTTTTAAATGAGAAAATATGCTGCTGCAGCAAGAAGAATTGCCAAATTCAAGACTTGTTCTATATGTGGAAGGAGTTTGTAAGACAGAGCAGACAGGAACTACTGTAAGCTTTGGCTAAGGGGCTCTGCGTTTTGTGTTCTTGAGGTATTTGGGCATGAGGAATGTGTATCAAACTTAATATGTTTTATTTTGCTCTTAATCATAGAACTAGATGCCTTGTTTTGAGGACTGCATTAGAGTAAATCACACACAGGCGTTATTTCTCTCCTTGGTCATAGAATATTTGGAAAATCTGATACTAAGTTAATCGTAATGCAGCCCTAAAAACAAAAACTGGCTCAAAAAAATGAGTTCACATAAGTAGTGCTGTGTGGGTTGGCAAAAAGAGAAAGGAAGGAATAGCAGATTGTACTATCTATTACTGAGAAAAATTCTGGGCTAACCCCAGTCATAAACACTGCAGTATTCAATGTTTCAGGATAAGAACTCGTCACAAAATGATGTTATTTCAGAAAACGCTATAAAAAACACACCAAAAGAAGATAAATGGATTGCACACAGAGCTGAGAAATCCATGATACCGCAAAAGACTATTCCGCCCGTCCAGGTTAGCAGAAGGCTTCAGCCACTTGGGGGAGCTCAAATCTCACTTCCCTCAGTTATTACTCCACCTGCAAAGAGGTTGAGAGCGGACATTGGATTGGTCAAGTCCAAGAACACAGTTTAGGGCACCGTGCTAGGGCCTGGAACTTTCTCTATGGTGAAACAGAGGGTAAATGTGGTTCCTGGTGGTAAATTTCTTTTTGGGTTCTCATATTGTAGGGTTGTCTTTGGTTGGCTTTTTAGGAAAACTGGTTTCCCCATACAGCTGGGGTGATTGAAGAGGGCTCTTCCTCTTTAATCTGAGACAGATGTGCTCTGTTGCCCCCTGGAAGGTCTTGGGGGAACAATGGATGATTTCTAAGACTAAGAAAAACTTTTCTTTCTTTCCTTTCTTTAATTGCAATTTGACTGGAATTGTCTTTTCTCTCCATCAGAGCCAAACAATGGGGATAACTGCAGGCCAGGTAACATCTCTGGGCAATGAGACAGATCTGATTGTCCTGTGTTGGGAATTAGTTTCAAGGGCAAAGGAGGGCTCATCTCAAAAAAGAAAGAGCTTCTCTGTAGAGAATTTTGGGCTGGTAGTGCCAGCATTTGTGGACAGGAGAGTGTATTCACAATCCAAGGGTTTTGTTTTCCTTTTTATCTCCTTTTTCTCAATCTGGACTGAGATAAATCCTAATAATGGCATGGATTTGGGATCACTAGAAGTGTCTGATAAAGCAGAGCTATGAAATTCATCACTAAACAGAGAGAGGGGTGAACGTCCTCTCTCCTTCTTGTTACCTCTCTCCCTCCCTTCATTCATTCCTTCAAGCTAGAAAGTACGTGGGAGAAGACTTCCTTCCTCCCTCCCTCCCTCCCTCCCTCCCTTTCTCCCTTCCCTTTGTTCATTCATTCTTCTTTTCCTTTTTGATGTGGTTCCATCTAAGATGTATCAATAATTGCTTTTCCTCTTTAAAACTGAGTTTGAGCTATATAAGTGGTTCCTGAATACATTCTCCTTTCAAAAAATAGAAAGCTAAAGCTGCTGTGAAGTCCTCTTGGAGCACTACCCCACTACCCCAATGCCATATGCCAAACATTGTCATTAAAGGATGCCTATAGCCAGATTGCCTTGGCTTAAGTTTAACTCTACCAGTTAACTGGCTGTGCAACTTTAGGCAAGTTGCTCAACCTGTCTGTGCCTAAGTTTCCTTATCTGGAGAATGGAAATGTTATTAATTTCCATTCTCCAGATAACCTACCTCACAGGATGGTTTTAAGGATAAAATGTAATAATTTATGTAAAACACTTAAACACCATATCATATTTAATAAGCTCTTAAAAATGTTTGTTATTATTACCCTGCTTTCCACTTGCGATGTGTACTTTTCCCCAGTTCCTGGAGGTAACCACTATTATGAGTTTTCAGAATATTTTTTTAGTATCATGTGTGTGTGTGTTTAACAAATGGTGTCATATTATACATATTATTCTATAGTTTGCCTTTTTAAATTAGCAATTATGTTTTGTGATTTATCCATGTTGATTCAAATAGATCTAGTATACTCCTTTTAACTGCTGTATAATATACTTTGTGAATCTAATTTATTTAGCTATTTCCTGTTTGATGGACAGTTAAAATGTTACTAATTTTTATCTATTATAGACAGTGCTGCACTGAACCTTCATATAAAAGTCTGTGCCATATTGTGATAGAAATCTGTGTGTGGAGCTTATGAGTTGTAGGGAATGCACAAACTGGTTGAACCAATTTATATTCCCACTAGTAATATCTGAAAGTACTCAATTCCTCAAAACCTTGCAAAAGCTCAATAAGAAAATCAACCATTTTTGGCAATCTAATGGAGAGAAATATTGTCATTATTGTTTTAATTTCCATGGTTAGTAGTGAGACTGAGCATCTTTTCATATGTTTATTGGCCATTTGTATTCTCCCTTCTGTGAATCGTCTGTTCATAACCTCTGTTTGCATTTCTATTATATCTTTAGTCTTTTTCTTATTAATCTGTAAGATAATTTTTTAAGTATGTGGCAAATACTTTCTCCTAATCAGGTTTCCTTATCCTTTAGCTTTGTTCATGGAGTCTTTGATCATATGGGCCTAAATTTGTTTGCAGTAATAGTAATTGCACAATTATTCTTGCGATTGCCATTGTCATGCATTTAGGCTATAGGAGGAAAATGAAGCTCCATAAGAGAAAACAAATTGTGTAGGAAGAGCACATAGAGTGAGAAAGGGTGAAAGGTGAGAATCAAGGATTGCTCTAAAGAGCACCTTCATGTACAAGTGGCAAGTCTGGAGCATGGAATGGAACAGGACTAGCTTTAAAAATACATTTTTGGGACTTCCCTGGTGGCGCAGTGGTTGAGAATCCGCCTGCCAATGCAGGGGACACGGGTTCAACCTCTGGTCTGGGAAGATCCCACATGCCATGGAGCAACTAAGCCTGTGTGCCACAACTACTGAGCCTGCACTCTAGAGCCTGTGAGCCATAACTACTGAGCCCTCATATCACAACTACTGAAGCCTGTGCACCTAGAGCCTGTGCTCCACAACAAGAGAAGCCACTGCAGTGAGAAGCCTGCACACCTCAACGAAGAGTAGCCCCCGCTCACCACAACTAGAGAAAGCCCGTGCGCAGCATCAAAGACCCGATGCTGCCAAAAAAACAAAAAAAACCATTTTTGTCTTGCAGTCCAGTGGAAAGAGAACATAATGGAAACGATGTCATCAGACAAACAGTGTAATCCTACATGTTGTAGAGGAGGAATGAGACCAGCTTTGGCACAGGTAGAAGTTTGGGGGAAAAAAGCCCAAAAAATCTGACTCTAACTGAAAGAAATAGGGATTCCTTAGGAGGAAATGGAAATGGAGCACAAGAGTAAGGAATTAGGTTGTGCTGCTGCAGAAAAAGAGGTAGAGAAAGCAGTATTTTTGTTGGCCTGAAAGAAAGCTAGAAAACCCATGGGACAAGACATATTGCTTTTTCCTACACCACTAAAGCCTTGAGAAATGTTACCAGTGGTAACTCCAGCTCAGAAATACATTGATGGAAGGATTCTCCAGCTGGTACAAATGTGGTAGCAGAAGGAAATATTAACCTAGGAAGTAGGATTGTTAGGACTAAAAAACTTTAGACTCCAGAGTCTAAAACAGCAGCATCTTTGGCATAGATGATATCATAGGACCTGAAACAAACAAACATATGGCATCTGGTGGGAGACAGAGAAACAGACATGAGCAGGAAATTGGAACTATGGGAAAAATACACTGGGTGCTTGGAGATGTCTCTTGTAAATGGGTGAGAACTGTTATAAGAGAGAAGAACCTGTACTCTTAGATGGGGTTCAAACTCATTCCAGCATTTGGGCACCAGGAATAAGGGAATAAATATGAAAGCAACTTAAGAAATTTTCAATATGCAGGAGGAACACCAATAAGAAGAGAATCCTAGAAAGCACTGGGGATTGGTGGAACCCTCTGCAAATTTCTGAGTCATGCAGTAAAAAGGACGGTTTACAGGAGTGACAGATTTTTCAATAAAATTTGGAGTTTAGTATCACAATTAATCTCTTGATTGCCTTTCTTCTGGGTTTAAGGTCATGGGGGGATGATGGAATGGACTCTGAAAAATTGCATGGATTATCCTGTCAATGCCTTTTTCTCTTTTCCCTTTTCCTCTTTAGAATGTATCTGTGTTAGTCTTACAGTAAATATGCATTTGAGCATTATTCATTCCTCAGCTGACATGCCTGCTGCCTTTGATTAGATTATTTCCATGCCTTTGGAAGCAGGGCCTTCCTTAAGGAAGCTGTGATATTCTTCAACTTCTAACTCCTGACCTACAGATTTATCTATAGCCACACCCTACCTTTTCTTTCCAGATTTCCCCATCAACTGGTACTGTGAGTGTTTCCTTAAAAGTTTCCCCTCTGCTCCAAACCTAAAAGACATAGCAATGGGGAAAAGAATCCAAACAATAACTAAACGTCTTCATGGGCCAGAAATGGAAACACTCGGCAGTAAGCCGGGACTGCAGCATAGGCCTGCTGGGCTATAGTTCCAGAAATAGACAGAGTTAGGAGGGTGACTACTGCAGTGGAATGAAAACCAAAGTGGTCCACATGTGGTAGGGCACCAGGGCCAGCATCACCGTGTAAAAGCCAAGGCTAAGTAGGCCTACCATGACCATGAAAGGAGGTGGAAACAGCTCTGATCACTGCTTGAAGCTGTGGCTTTATAAAGCTGATTTCCTGCGGGGGGCAGGAGGAGGTAGAGCAAGCCTGGCAGCAGGACTTGTTCAGCTCAGTAACTAGATCTAAAATAGCCCCATCATTCTGCACTTGGAGCTGTCCGTCCAGTGTAAGACCTGGTTCTGGACTTGGGTGGTGGGTCTCCCTGCGGGCTGAGTGGAGGCAACCACGTAATTTATACATAGAGAGGCGTGGTCACAGAGAGAGAACATAAGACAAAACAACAACAAACCCAGTTCCACCTAAGATTAGCCTACCAACCCAAATATAAATTCACCATTATGAAAACTACCACTAAAAAAGTGAGTCAGCAAAATAATCAGATGGATTGACTCCTAGTGAAATGCAAACACATTGAATGATTGAAAAATATTAGGTTCCAGATCTTCAAAGAGATAAAGAACAAGAAATGACAAAACAGGAATAGGCAGATCTGAGTAAAGAACTGATAGAGTCCAAATAAAAAACAATTAGAAATTGTGAGAATGAAAATAAATTTAATGAAATTAAAAGTTTAATAGGGCAAACTAGATACAGTAAAAGAACATTCTAGTGAACTGGAATTAAATAATACTATAAATATTACATTTCCCCTCTTCCTCTGACAGTCTTGTACATGAAGGTGCTCTTTATTTTTTTTAACTAAAATTTTTTAAAAAATAAATTTATTTTTGGCTGCATTGTGTCTTCATTGCTGCGCGTGGGCTTTCTCTAGTTGCAGCAAGAGGTGACTACTCTTCGTTGCAGTGTGCGGGCTTCTCATTGCGGTGGCTTCTCTTGTTGCAGAGTACTGGCTCTAGGCACGTGGGCTTCAGCAGTTGTGGCACGCAGACTCAGTAGTTGTAGCTCTCGGGCTCTAGAGCACAGGCTCAGTAGTTGTGGTGCACAGGCTTAGTTGCTCTGCAGCATGTGGTACCTTCCCAGACCAGGGATCAAACCTGTGTGCCCTGCATTGGCAGGTGGATTCTTAACCACTGCACCACCAGGGAAGTCCGAAGGTGCTCTTTAGAGCGATCTTTGATTCTCACTTTTCTCCTTTCTCACCCTATGTGTTCTTTCTACACAACCTGTTTTCTCCTATGGCTTCAATTTCCTCCTATAACCTAAAGGCACGAAAATGGTAGTCGCAAGAATAATTGTGCAATTATGTATAACTGCAAGTGTGGCTGATGGTACTTGGATCACTGTAGCCTTTATTATTGGATAGTTTGCTAGAATAGTAAAGCTATTTTTCAGCCAATCTAAAATATCTCACTTTCCACAGATCGGCTTCCAAAGTTTCTCCTAACTTCTCTGCCACAGGCACTATGATGAATAAGCCGCAGAGGCTCCAAGTATTCAGATGACATATAAGTTATAGAATTATTCTGACAGCTCACCTTCTCTTTACCAGTGTATTCCCTTCATAAAATTGATTTTGAATTTTAAAAATTGCCTGTAAGACTCTATTCTTAACTGACAGGAAGGTCTTAATATGCATCAACTTGAATGAATCGCAGTTTTGGGGACTTCTAGGCTATAACCAATAGTCTGATGACTAGGATGAGGAAGGTGTGGGAGATGCTTCTGGTTTCCTTCCCAATCTTCCTACTCCCTCCTTCTTTGCTAACAGAGCCCTAATTTTATTCAGGGTGGCAATGTGCTCAGTCTTAAGCAAGAAGAATTCCCAAGTAGAACCCACGGTCCAAGAGGCCAGTTTTGACAATCCTGCTCTCTGCTTTGCCAGCCTCCCTCACCCTTCCTTGGGGATGAGCATATGACCCAGTTCTAATAAATAAGATGTAAAAGGAAGTCTACTAAGAAGAGGAGCCATGTGGTTACTGCTGCTCCTACCTCTTTCCTCCTGCCTTGAAATTAATGTTTGAGAAACGTGACAGCCATCTTGAGAATGAAGGTCAGCCCAAGAGAATCATAGAAATACCAGCCCTGTCGCATTGAGCTGGGCGAGTGCCAGCAGTACCTACCATTGGACATTTTGTCATATAAGGAAAATTAGCTTTTATCAACGTACTTTAAGCCATATGCATTTCTAATTGATACAGTGTGCAAATAAAATAGTTGGCTCCTTTAATCAATATTTTGAAAAACTAAAGTGACTAGGTCAATTCTAGGCTAAAGTAAAAGAAATACATGTTAACTGACCTGCACTAGATAAGAACATAGGCTTAAAGAAAAGAGAATAGGAAATATTTCCTTCACAACTCTTGTTAGAAGAGTTTTTCCATGAATATGCCAATCAATTTAAATATTTGAACCCCTATGATATCTAGATTGAGTTAAGTGAGTTTCTTAGCTGTTCAAACCACTGTATTTTACAGAAATGGGAGTATCATATATAAGGACTAGAGAATCGAGTGTGAACTGAGGGGGAATGTGTTGGCCATCTTTCTAGCCATTTATTACTGTCATCTATTGCCTTGCTTATTATTTTTATTTTGAAATAATTTCAAGTTTATAGAAATGTTGCAAGATTAGTACAAGGAACTTTCATATACCCTTTACTCAGTTTCACTAATTGTTAACATTTTCCCATATTTGCTTTATCATTCTCTCTGTTTATTTTTTATTTATTTATTTTTTGGGTGCAAATGCATTTTATTTTATTTTATTTTTTTTAATGGAAAGGCATTTTATTTTAAATATAGCAGTGTCAATCCCAAATTCCCAGTCTATCCCTCCCCTCCACCCTTCCCTGCTGGTAACCATAAATTCATTCTCTAAGTCTGTGAGCATCCTCTCTGTTTAGAAAGGTAGATATAGGTGTAAATATTTTTTTCTGAGCTATTTGAGAATAAACTGTAGACCAGATGTTCCTTTACCCCTAAATTGTTCAGTGTATATTTCTAAAAAAGATGGAAATTCTTTTACATAACCATAATACAATTATCAAAATCAGGAAATAACATTGATAGAATACTATTATCTAATAATAATATGGACCTTATTCTAATTTTGGCAATTATTCCAATAATGAGATAGATAGATAGATAGATAGATAGATAGATCTGTCTTTTGGTCCAGGATCAATTCAGGATTGCATATTGGTTTTAGTTGTCATGAACCTCTTAATTTTATAATTAAAAACATGCATGTGTCTATTTTCTTAGATGACTGTATATAGCAATCATAAAATAAGAAATGCCATACTGAGTCATACCCACTCTCAGTCAAGCTCATTATGTTGGTGGCAATGGATGGAGATGATTTGCAAGAGTATGGTTATTGTCCTTTAGTTTAAGTTTTAAATTTGCACTGAAGGACTTTCCTGGCGGTGCAGTGGTTAAGAATCCGCCTGCCAATGCAGGGGACACGGCTTCGATCCCTGGTCCGGAAAGATCCCACATGCTGTGGAGCAAGTAAGCCCGTGTGCCACAACTACTGAACTTGCGCTCTAGAGCCTGTGAGCCACAACTACTGAGCCCGCGTGCCACAACCACTGAAGCCCACACACCTAGAGCCTGTGCTCCACAACAAGAGAAGCCACCACAATGAGAAGCCTGTGCACCACAATGAAGAGTAGCCCCCACTTGCCAGAACTAGAGAAAGCCCATGTGCAGCAATGAAGACCCATTGCAGCCAAAAAAAGAAAAATTTGCACTAAAGTTTTAAACATATGTAGTTAAAGAGTCAAATAATTCCAGGGACTTACCTGGCGATCCAGTGGTTAACACTTAGACTTCCAATGTAGGACTTCCAATGCAGGGGTTCCAATCCAGTGGTTAACACTTAGACTTCCAATGCAGGGCTGTTTGGGGAGCTAAGATCCCACATGCCTCATGACCAAAAAACCAAAACATAAAACAGAAGCAATATTGTAACAAATTCAATAAAGACTTAAAAAAAATGGTCTACATTAAAAAAAATGTAAAGAAAAAGAGTCAAATAATTCCAAAATGTTTCTTATGAGAAAAAGAATAGCAGCCTCTACCTTGACTTTTTTATTTTCTCCATTTCTCATTTCTCAGAAGCAAATATGTTAAAATATCTTAGCTGATTCTTTTGATATTTACCTTCATGTACCTAAATAACAAGCTTATATTACTATATAATTTTAGGGGAGCTTATACAAAATCTATTGATTTCCTGCTGTGGAAGATGCTATGGCAGATGAGAACATACCCTTCCCATATATCTGACCTCCTAATACAGTCATACCATAATTTTGTTTAGATTAATATTTGGAGTTATTGTTTTTATTGCTATAAAGTGTTACTGATAGCTGCTATTATATGACAACTTTTCCTTTTCTGCCCAAATTTGCTTTTCTTGGACTTAATAATTATCTTACTTTTTATATTTGCTTATTTTTCTGTGTATATATCACTAATTCAAGGCCAAATTCCTCTAGCTGTCTAAATCTCTTTTTATTATATTCAGCTGTATTATGTTTTTTAACAATTTATCTTCTTGACAAAACTTCTCCCAGAGCCCTCTGACCTTCTTCAATGGGAGCCAGTTGCCCCTCTATCTGGGGACCATTGCCATCAGGCATCTCTCTTTATTGTCATTCTGAGGATTCTCATACCCTTTCTCCTTTGTTGCATCCCCATTTCCTCTATTTCATGTCTTTCTTTTTCTTTTTTCTCTCTGTTTTCTGGCACTGTCAGTTTTTGAGATTTCTGACAGTTTTAATGTGCAAATTGAATCATGTCTTTGTCGTCTCCACTGCTGGCTTTAGATTCAGCTTTCCTTGTAATTTTCAAAGACTCGAGATACAACGCATGCTACAACATGGATGAACCTTGAGGACATTATTCTAATGAAATAAACCAGTCACAAAAGAACAAATATCCTGTGATTGAACTTATATAAAATACCTAGAGTAGTCAAATTCATTGATATTTTATGGAAAGTAAAATGGTGGTTGCCATGAGCTGGGGAGAGGGAAGAATGGTAAATTATTGTTTAATAGATATAGAGTTTCAGTTTCATTAGAAGAAAAGAGTTCTGTGAATTGATGGCAGTGAAGTTAGCATAACAACATGAATTAAAAAATATATATTTTTTTGGTCATGCTGGCATGCAGCATCTTAGTTCCCTGACTGTGTGGGATCGAACCTGTACCCCCTGCAGTAGAAGCGTGGAGCCCTAACCACTGGACTGCCAGGGTATTCCCCAACAATGTGAATGTTTTTAATGCCACTGAAGTGTACACTTAAAGAAGTTTAAGATAGAGCAAGATGGGGGATAGGAAGACTTCTATCATTCTCTCCCTCATGGACACACCAATTCAACAACACTACCTGGACCAATTCCCTTTGTGAGAGATCCAGAAATCAATTCAGAGGACTCTACTACCAAGGCAAGAGCAAAACCAGCTGTACTGAAGCTGGTAGGGGAATTTGAGGCTCCATTTTGCCATAATCCCTCCCTTTGGTACAGTGCTACGTGACTGGGAGTAAACCCCCAGCTCCCAGCTTCTCCCTGGAGAAGGAAAGAAAGGATTAGACTGAACGTCCAACATTCTGACCATGTACTGGTTTCTTCCTTGCCTGAATCTGAGTGCTGGTATGGAAAGACCCTATGTTGGGGGCTATTAAAAGCAAATGCAGCTCTTTGGATTAACATGCAAGCACTCACCATAGCCCTTCCTCCTGGCTCAGTACTGAGTTAGAGGATGAAAAAAATCTGAAATCTCAGCTTCTCTCTGGGGAGGGAAAGTGGTGGGCCATACATCCAAGATTCCAGCTTTTTTGTAGTGCTGTCTGAGAGACTGATATCTGTCTCACCCACCTCAGAGCACTGGTGGGACTGGCATAATCTAGACTCCTGAAGGTCCTTGAGAACAAAGGCAAAGGCTTGGATTAGTACACAGTCACCCACCAGAGCTCCTCAAAGCAGAGTGAGCAGAAGAAAAGTCCCAAATACCAGCTTCTCCCTAGGCAGGGAAAGGATTAACAAAATGGCAATATCAAGTCCTAATCTATTGATAGTTACTTTAAATGTAAATGGATTAAATTCTCCAATCAAAAGACAGAGAGTGGCTGAATGGGTAAAAAGACAAGATCTAACTATATGCTGTGTACAAGAGACACAGTTTAGATTTAAAGATACACATGGACTGAAAGTGAAGAGTAGACAAAGATATTCCATGCAAATGGTAACCAAAAGAGAGCAGGAGTGGTCAGAATTACATCAGACAAAATATACTTTGTCAAAACTGTCACAAGAGACTAAGAAGGACATTACATGATGCAAGGGTCAATTCATGAAGACGATGCAACAATATAAATACGTATATATCCAACATTACAGCACCTAAATATATAAAGCAAACATTGACAGAACTGAAGGGAGAAATAGACAGCAATACAATAACAGTAGGATATTTTAATACAACACTTCCAATAATAGATAGAACATCCAGACAGAAACCAATAAGGAAACACTGGACTTGGACTATACTTTAGACCAAATGGCCCTAACAGACATATATAGAAATTTAACCCAACAGCCACAGGATATACATTCTTCTCAAGCACACACAGAACATTCTCCAGGACCGATCATATGTTGGGCTACAAAGCAAAGATACCCCTTCTACATTCCAAGTTACAGGTGACAGTTTTGCTAATTGGTCTGCACATAATTCAGGCCACTTTTTCTCAATTTCCAATAGCAAGTTCTTCAGTGTTCTTCAAGCCTTCACTAATTATCCCCTTGAAATCCTTCCATATTTTGCCTGCCACTGAATCCCAAAGCCAATGCCATATATTTTAGGTTTTTATTAGGGCAACATCCTACTTCTATGTACCAAATTCTGGTTTGGTCACCTATTGATATGTAACAAACTACCTCAAAACTTAGTGGCTTAAGATGACAACTATTTTATTATCTCTCATTGCTCTGTGTGTTGATTGGGAACACCTGGGCAGTTCTTCTACTGGCATTTTTTGTGGTCTTTCTCATGGCTGCAGTCAGATGGTAACTGGAATCCTTGGGCAGCTGGGGCTCCTTCTCTGTGTAGTCTCAGACTCTTTTCTTCATGTGACCTCTCTATATCATCTTTCTAGTAGGGTAGCTGGACTTTTTCTTCTTTCTTTCTTTCTCTCTCTTTCTGCTGCTCTGGGTCTTTGTTTTGGTGTGTGGGCTTAGTTGCGGTATGTGGGATCTTAGTTCCCCAACCAGGGATCGAACCCGGGACCCCCACATTGGGAGCATGGAGTCTTAACCACTGGACTGCCAGGGAAGTCCCTGAACTTCTTATATGGGGTTTCTTGACTTCCCAAACTGAATGTTCCAAGAGAGAGAAAAGAGAAGCAGTCAATCCTCCTAAAGGCTAGAATTGGTATTGTGTCACTTTTGGCACATTTTATTGGAAATCTGGAGTTAGTGTAGGAGGGGACTATAAAGAAGGTATGGGGGGCTTCCCTGGTGGCGCAGTGGTTGAGAGTCCGCCTGCCGGTGCAGGGAACATGGGTTCGTGCCCCGGTGCGGGAAGATCCCACATGCCACGGAGCTGCTGGGCCCGTGAGCCATGGCCGCTGAGCCTGCGCGTCCAGAGCCTGTGCTCCTCAACAGGAGAGACCACAGTGAGAGGCCTGCGTACCGCAAAAAAAAAAGAAGGCATGGATACCAGAGGCATGCACTTTGGCAGGTGTTTGAACACTAGCTACCACATAGTGTTGTGGTGAGACATTTTCTATTTGAAAACAGCAAGAATGGGGTACTATTCCTTAATGAAAGATGTGATTGTATTATGTTTTGCTCTAGTTCAGCTAGGAACCTTCCTACATATATTTAAGTGTGTGTGTGTGTGTGTGTGTGTGTGTGTGTGTAGATAGATATTTGAACATTTGAAAATGCATGCAGTCACTTTTTGCTTTATGATTTTTGCTTTTTGCTTTATGATTGCTTTATGACAGATAATTTAGAGAACATTAACATTTTGTTAGGTGAAATGATATGGGGGAGAATGTGACATAATAAACACTTGACTGGAAGCCAAGGAATTCCTCATCTAAACTAAGAATTACGACAATACAGTAGTGTGACCTGGGACAAGCTCAAACTTTTCTGGATCTTGGTCTCATCTGTAAGAACAAAGGGACTTTTCACTGATCTATACTGACATTAGACTAATGTTTTAGGACTATTTTAGGACTAATCATCTGTTGTACTCTTACATCTCTCAAGATTGAGCTGAAGTATTATATCCTCTGGGATGCCTTCACCCAAATTAAATCACAACCTTTGTAGAGTGATGTGAAGTTCTCAGATTTATAGCAGCCAAATTATGCAAAAAAGTTTCAGATGTTGTATTCACAGAACAAGTGATTTGCTAAATCAAGCAGCAATTCAAAGTATTTAGCAATGGGCTGAAAACATCAACTTTGTCATTTTTAGTTTCTGTTTTTCATCATGAATATGAAAAATAGGTGAATTTCTCTATGTAGATGCCTCTTTTTATAGTTGCTTAAATTCATGTAATCATATCTTTTTTAGTCAGGGTAGACTAACTGCTAAAACAAACAATCCCAACATTTCAGTGGCTTAACATAATAAAAGTTTGGTTTTTGCTCATGCAATAATTCAACATAGGTGTTCCTGGACAAATAGTTCCTAGGCGGCTCTCTTCTTTCAGTCCTTATGTTCTTGGGGGCTTCTTCATTCTATTGGCAGGTGAGGTGAGGTGAGGGAGAGAGAGGATTGCGCATGAGAGATCTTTATGTTCTTTTTCTCTGCCTGCATTCCGTTGGCCAGAGCTCAATCACATAGCTCCTCATAACTGCAGGGGAGGCTGGGAAATGTAGTTTTGCTATGTGCCGAGAAAAGAGAAAGATTAGATTGCTATGTGTTAGTTGGTGAGCAGCTAGCACCCTCTGTGCCAGTGTCCATCTTTCGTTATATTTTACTCCCTAGGCCTCTGACATTTATTTATCTGTATGTGCTTTCTATTTTTTACCTTAATATTAGAGACATGTGAGTAGAGGGAATAGAGAGAAGTGTTTGGATGGGTTTCAAAGGATCTTCTATGTATCAATGAACCTTTGTGTTTATGGTAGAGTGACTGGGGTTATGGCCTCAGGGTGGGTTGAGGAGAAGGAGACTTCTTGGTGAATAGTTTCTCTGATTCACTAAATGCTCCATTAGAAAAAAAGTCTTAGTTTAAAACTGATAATTCATTACCAGCTAAAACGCTGCTTTATAGTAATTCCTTTAATTCCCAGCGCATTAAAATCCAAAGTGATTGGCAGATTGTAGTCTGAAGAACAGAAAAAAAGCAAATTTCACTGTTTGAATGATTTTGCGTCTTTTTTTTTTTTTTTTTTTGCGGTACGCAGGCCTCTCACTGTTGTGGCCTCTCCCATTGCGGAGCACAGGCTCCAGACGCGCAGGCTCAGCGTCCATGGCTCACGGGCCCAGCCGCTCCGCGGCATGTTGGATCTTCCCGGACCGGGGCATGAACCCGTGTCCCCTGCATTGGCAGGGGGACTCTCAACAACTGCGCCACCAGGGAAGCCCCAATTTTGCCTCTTGATAGCTCTCTTGGGTCCTGTTTTCACCCTAAATAGCCAGAGTCCTTAGAAACACAGAACTGCTCATTTTCTAGCCCACTAGAGGTAGTGCCAGACAGTACTTTGATGATTGGGCTTCCTGAGGCTCACACTGTCAGATTTGTGAAGCGCAAGCAAGGTATTTCAGTAACGGGGCAAAATTCACTTCCAAGGAGGGGAAATGTCAGCCATGTTGCTAGTTCATGTCAACATAGATAGTGGAAAGATGGTCTCCCTGATCACGTGCAGAAGGCTGTGTCCTCTTTTTGGCTATAGCTCTCCACATCTGTCACTAATATAAATGGATCTTAGTAGATACATGTTGAAGATGCAAAAGACAAAAAGGAGACATCATATTTTTTATTGTCTTTATGTTAAACAGTGTCTTGTTTCTAGAAATGCTTTAAATTTGAAAACTGACTAAGCTGGAGTTGTTTGTGATGGAGAGGGTACAGAAAATGTCAAAATTTAACTGCCGTCCTCAAGTCTACCAGTGCCTGCAGACTAGATCACAAAAACAGAGTTGAATGGGGTCTTTTTCAAGCTTACAATGAGTCTGTTTTAGTCTCACTGATATTTTTGCCAAAGATTTTTTTCCTTGCATGCTAATTAGATCCTTCTCCGACTTAGCCTTACTTAATGTTCTACTTTGAAAACTCTTATCAAGTATCGCCTAATGGTTGCATTTAGAATGAAAAAATGAGGAACTTTATTGCTGTTTTCAACATAAAACTAATGCCTACTACTAACTAGCTAGTTTGGGGGCAAGTTACTGAAATTCTCCGGGACTTACTTTTTCTACCTCTGATACATGATGATTCTGAACTAAATATTCTCCAAGGTTCCTTTCAGTTGTAATGATCTGTGGCATTTCCAAATCTTCTGAGGTGAGAAGGAATATGGTGGCTTATATTTTTCAGAGGGCCCAATTAATAGTTCCCCAGTTCTCTAACCAGGTTCTGTACAAATCGAAAGACGGCTGGAGGCCAAAATGTCACTCTATTCTGATGGAGAACTTCTGTCCTCTGTGGGTAGCTCAGTCCCAGTAGGAAAAAGGAAAGCTGATCTGCACATGCCCAGTTTATTCACCTCAGATTTACTCATCTGACAAATCACTTCTGTATCCCAGAGGTGAAGACAGGAAGGGACAGAGAGAAGCCAGGAGCAGAATGCGGTAGACTTCCACTCCCTTGGAAAGCAGCATCAGGAATGGAAGAATCATTTCCTGCTAATGATATGTTAGAGCAGAAGATACAAACTGGGAGATATATATCGGTAATCGTGGGTCAGATCATGGAGGCTCCTGAAATAAAAGGCAATAGGGAGTCACTGTAGGTACTTGAGAAGGAGCAAGCTGAAAACAATTTAAAGAAAAGCACAACTCAGTAATAAATTAAAAAAAAAAAGTTTGGAGAGCAAAGAGGCACTGGATGTTAGAAAAGGAAAGAAGTAATTAAGCCTTAGGCATTTTGCTTTTGGAAGACATATTTCAAGAATGAAAAAGAAATACAGGAACAGGGTTATCCTGTGTTGATCCAGAGGATAGAGTTATATAATCTAGAGTGGAAGTTATGCTAATATTGAAAACTTTGGTTCAGTGTAAGGAAGAGGTCAGGATTAGAGGTGTTGAAATGTGTATTAGGCTCTCAGTCAGGTTTTTATAGGGAAAAAGTCACCACTGTGAGTCACGTCTGGTCTACTTTCATGTTTTCTTTGACTTCAGGCAGTGTTTTAAAACATTTGAATAAGCAGTTAATATTTAGTAATTTAAAAAAGTCACCAAAAGTCTGGATTTCAGGTTCTTCTTGAGCTAGCACTACTGGACCCACCTGAAGACAACAGTTGGACAGAGCTCTGTAAGGTCTTCCCCATGTAGACAAGGTGTGTGCTTTACTGTTTGCCACAGTCCTCACCATTCCTTATTGTATGGCATCTACTTTTCTCATTACCCGCCCGGTCCCTATGTAAGCATTTGACTTTTCAACAATTGTGGTATTGGGAATTTCTACACTGAGAAGGAAAATGAATTCAATAGCTCTTGACTCACAGCTTCTCTGATTCCAAGTTCTTTGGACATTTATGTATAACTTAATCTCGTTTTAAATAAGACCAGTTTGCTTCTGTGATGTGCTGTTTTCATTATCATCTTTCCATCTCATTATTTCATTTTTCTGGTAATATTTTTTTTTTTGCTTTAGAGCAACTATGTGAGGTTTTCAACTGGCATTAAGCATAAAAATGGCGAACAGGATCTGTAGATAGGCCTAAGGCCACGCAAGTAGGGATGTGGCCAAGTTAGCTAGAGGCATTACTTCTGCCTCACAGTGCTCCATCACTGAGAATGGGGGCTCCCCTGAATACTTGCTGTAGGTGCATTGTCCCAGCTTGCCCTCCCAAGTCACTATTTAACAAGGCCTCACAGCACCCTACATGGTTCCTGGTTGGCCTATTGGACTGCTAAGCATGGCTTAATTTTTGAGAAGCGATTCCAAAGCCATGACAGAGGGGTTATGTAGTCCATAGCCAGCACAAAGAAACCTGATCCACGAGGAAGTAGATAAGGCAGGGAATGATTCTAGAGAAGCTAGGAAGAGGATGCAAAGGATGTCAGGGGATAGAAACAAGGGGAGGCCAGATGGTCAAGGGGGCAGCAGTAGGGCAGAGGAGGGACTGGCAGGAGAGGGACAGAGCAAAGTGTGGGTGCATTACAGAGTGGGTGCAGGAGAAACTTTGTCAAGTAGGGATTCTGATTACTGTTGTCACCTTTACGGATAATTTGGTACTGGGCTGGAGGTGGGTTAATTTTGTGTTTGCCTCATCTCGTTGACTGACCATGGCTCGTATCTCATTTCTTTATAATTATTGACAGAGAGCTGATAAATTGATGAACACTTGATATTATGACAAAAGGAAAAGAAACCCTAGATACTAAGGAATATGTATATCAATAATGATAAAACCACTACAATACAACATATATATGTAGTACTTTACCTCATAGGGTGGCTTTTCACTCACAGATGTTGCCCCATCTCTGGGATATGTCCCAGAAAATGAAATAGAGTATATATCCTTGGGCATCACCAAACTAAAGCCCATGATCTGTCCCAAGGCTCATGCTACAATAAAGCCTCTTTTTCTTCCATGACATAAATATCAAATATCAGAGCCATATGTCAACCTGTTACTTCCCTTTAATAATTTTTTTTAATAAACATTATGTTGATGTTTATTAAACTGGAACTGGATTGTCAAACCTGCATCTTTATTTATTGATTTGTTTATTTTTTGGCCACACCACGCGGCATGTGGGACATTAATTCCCCGACGGGAATCAAACCCGTGCCCCCTGCACTGGAAGTGTGGAATCTTAACCACTGGACCACCAGGGAAGTCCCCCTGCTTTAATAATTTATATCAACCACAAACATTTAACTAAATGTAAATTCCAAAATACGATAATTGACAAGTTTGAAGTATGTTAGAGTTTATCTAGTGATTGCATGTATACGCCTTTTAAAATTCCTCATAACACTGTGACGAGACATGACTTCCGATCATAAATTGCATGCTCCTGCCACTGTACTGTATTGCCTTTCTGCTGCTCTTAGCAGTTCCTGGGCTTTGCTAACATGCATTTTCTGTAAGCCCTTCAATATAGCAAAACCACCACAAAATGCACTGTGTGCTCCCCAAAGAATAATGTTATAATTGAGGGTTGCCTTCTTCACTTAAAACACGAAATACTGTATTAAATAAATCAAAGATTAACTACAGTATTTCCTCTTTAAAAGATAATAAGATTAAGTCCTATAAAATGGAAAGGAATGTCTACATGTGTTGATTACACAAGGGCTCAAATATAGCATAGTTTATATAAAGTTTGGAAAAGTTCTAGCTCTCCTTTATCATAAATACCACCCACCTAAAGTGAATATGCTGGTTAAAATGACCATCAATTAAGTGTGCAAGACAGACCTATGTATTTTAATGAAACAGAGTACAAAAATATTCAATGACAGGGTTTTAGGTTCTACATTGCAACTAACCTTTCAGAAACCAACACTCGTGTAGTTTTAGTTTAGCATCAAAGACGAAAATCCATAATTATCTGAAAAGATTATTAAAAATACGCATATATGTTTGTGTGAGGCTGAATTTTTTTTTTTTTTTTTTTTTTT
>NW_006797957.1:1057475-1058629 GCF_000442215.2 Lipotes vexillifer | reverse complement strand
GCCTCTCACTGTTGTGGCCTCTCCTGTTGCGGAGCACAGGCTCCGGACGCGCAGGCTCAGCGGCCATGGCTCACGGGCCCAGCCGCTCCGCGGCATGTGGGATCTTCCCGGACTGGGGCACGAACCCGTGTCCCCTGCATCGGCAGGCGGACTCTCAACCACTGTGCCACCAGGGAAGCCCAAGGCTGAGTTTTTTCATATCCTTTAACCATAAAAACAAATTAAATGCAGAAACAGACATGAAAATCCAACAATCTTCTCAAAAGACCGACAAGAATGCAACTTGCAAAAATGTAAAATGAAAAGAGATCCACTCTTCTCGCTACACTATTTTGGAAATAGTTATTTTTATAAAAATATACTATTTCTTTTGACATGTAATGGGTTATTAATATTATTCTAAATGAATAAATAAATATTTTTTAAAACTTAAAAAATGTAACCATCAGTTAAATATTTGCTTAGTAATTATTTTCTTCTCATTTTAGACTCAGGAGAACTTTTGTGGTATTATTTTTATGATCTGCATCTTTCAAAAGTTGGGCAGAACAGATAGTTGCTGCATTCTGTTGCAGGTTGGGGTCTCTGGGAAGCAGACTCGAAGATGGAGTTTGGCATACAGGATGTTTTTTACGGAAAGGCATTGGGATCAATGCCCTGTGGAAGGGTGGAGGAGGGAGGCAAAGGGAGAAGGAGAGCTGACCTAAGAGCTGCGCTGGCACACACCCCACAGGGGGCTGTGGAGTGAAAATGGCTCATCAGAGTTTTACTGCGTTGGGGTAAATTATGGCTGCCAGATAAAATACAGGACACACAGTTAGATTTGAATTTCAGATTCAAATTCGAATGGGACATACTTCTACTAAAAGATTATTCATTGTTTATCTGAAATTCAAATTTAGCTGGCTGTATTGTATTTTCATCTGCTACAGCTGGCAGTGCGAGCCAAAATGGGCAGGCTTTTATATCCCTGCCTGTTATTGCATGTGGATCACTCAGGGGATGGTGTGACCCTAAGCACCCCTGGGAATGGCATTACTCTCTGCTACTGAAGCAATCCCTAAAAGGGCTGACATCTAAGGGCTGTCTGCTGACACCACTCCCAGCAGCTGGGGCAACAAGTCCTTCCTTCTTTTTTTTTTTTTTTTTTTTTT
>NW_006797957.1:1045809-1057465 GCF_000442215.2 Lipotes vexillifer | reverse complement strand
CCTCTAACTGTCTTGGCCTCTCCCGCTGCGGAGCACAGGCTCCGAACGCGCAGGCCCAGCGGCCATGGCTCACGGGCCCAGCCGCTCCGCGGCATGTGGGGTCTTTCTGGCCAGGACACGAACCCGTGTCCCCTCCATCGGCAGGTGAACTCTAAACCACTGCGCCACCAGGGAAGCCCAACAAGTCCTTTCTTAAGTGGCATCTGGGCAGCCCAGCTCCATGTCAGTTGCACTACAGGCCAACCTCCGAGATATTGCGGTTAGGTTTTAGATCACCGCAATAAAGCGAATGTTACAGTAAAGCGAGTCGCACGACGTTTTTGGTTTCGAGTGCATGCTACATCTATTTAAATTACAAAATGTTAAACAAAATTACAAAATGTTAAAAAGCACTAAAGCCCTCCCAGAACATTTAATTTTAACAGATATTACGGCGTACCTTTCAAAATAAAATGTTGTAAAAATACAGGCATACCTCGGAGATATTGTGGGTTCGGTTCCACACCACCACAACAAAGCAAGTATTGCAGTAAAGCAAGTCATATGAAATTTTTGGCTTCCCGGTGCATATAAAAGTTATGTTTACACTACACTTCAGTCTATTAAGTGTACAAAAGCACTATGTCAAAAAAAAAAAACAACCACCCAACAAAATACACAACTTAATTAAAAAATACTTTATTGCTAAAAAAATGCTAACCATCATACGAACGTTCAGTGAGTGGAAATCCTTTTGTTGGTGGAGACTTTTGCCTCGATGTTGATGGCTGCCGAATAATCAAGATGGTGGATGCTGAAGGCTGTGGCAGTTTCTTAAAATAAGGCAATAATGAAGTGTGCCACATCGATGATCTCTTCTTTTCACGAACAATTTCTCTGTAGCGTGCAGTGCTGTTTGATGGTATTTTACCACCACAGTGGAAATTCTTTCAAAATTGGAGTCAATCCTCTCAAATCCTGCTACTGCTTTATCAACTAAGTTTATGTAATATTCTAAATCCTTTGTTGTCATTTCAACAATCTTCACAGCACCTTCACCAGGTGTAGATTCCATCTCAAGAAACCACTTTCTCTGCTCATCCATAAGAAATAACTTTTCATCCATTAAAGTTTTATCATGAGATTGCAGCAATTCAGTCACATCTTTAGACTCCACTTCTAATTCTAGTTCTCTTGCTATTTCCACCACATCTGCAATTACTTTTCCAGTGAAGTCTTGAAGCCCTCAAAGTCATCCTTACAGGTTATAATCAACTTCTTCCAAACCCCTGTTAATGTTAATATTTTGACCTCTTCTCAGGAATCGCCAATATTCTTAATAACATCTAGAATGGTGAATCTCTTCCAGAAGGATTTCAACTGACTTTGCCTAGATCCATCCGAGGAATCATTGTCTCTAGCAGCTATGGCCTTGTATTTCTCAAATAATAAGATTTGAAAGTCTAAATTACTCCCTGATCCATGGGTTGCAGAATGGATATTGTGTTAGCAGGTATGAAAACAACATCAAACTGTAACGTTGTACGTCCCCATAGAGCTCTTGGTGACTAGGTATATTGCCAATGAGCTGTAAGGAATCTCTTTTATCTGAGTGGTAGGTCTCAACAGTGGGCCTAAAATATTCAGTAAACCGAGTTGTAAACAGATGTGCTGTCATCCTTTGTTCTCCCATTTAGAGAGCACAAGCAGAGTAGATTTAGGATAATTCTTAAGGGACCCAGGATCTTTAGAATGGTAAATGGGCATTGGCTTCAGTTAAAGTCGCCAGCTGCATTAACCTCTAACAAGAGAGACAGCCTGTCTTTTGAAGCCAAGCATTGACTTCTCCTCTCTAGCTATGAAAGTCCTAGATGGCATATTCTTCCAATATAAAGCTGTTTCATCTACATTGAAAATCTGTTATTTAGTGTAGCCACCTTTATTAATTATCTTAGTTAGATCTTCTGGATAACTTGCTGCAGCTTCTACATCAGCACTTTAAAAAAAAAAATTTATTTATTTATTTAGGGCTGTGTTGGGTCTTTGTTGCTTCACGTGGGCTTTCTGTAGTTGCGGCTAGTGGGGGCTACTCTTTGTTGCGGCATGTGGGCTTCTCATTGTGGTGACTTCTCTTGTTGTGGAGCACAGGTTCTAGGTGTGTGGGCTTCAGTAGTTGTGGCACGTGGGCTCAGTAGTTGTGGCTCACGGGCTCTAGAGCACAGGCTTGGTAGTTGTGGCACATGGGCTTAGTTGCTCCAAGGCATGCAGGATCTTCCCAGATCCCGTGTCCCTTGCATTGGCAGGGGGCTTCTTAACCACTGCGCCACCAGGGAAGTCCCTACATCTGCACTTGCTGCTTCACCTTGCACTTTTATGTTATGGAGACGGCTTCTTCCCTTAAATCTTATGAACCAACCTCTGCTTGCTTCAAACTGTTCTTCTGTAGCTTCCTTACATCTCTCAGCTTTCACAGAATTGAAGAGAGTAAGAGCCCCTCTTACTTAAAAGTGGCACTGATAACTTGCTTGATGCAGAGTTGCCACAAACTTTCGATTTGTAAAAAAATGCCACATCTGTGAAGCACAATAAAGCAAAGTGCAGTAAAATGAGGTATGCCTGTATCTTGTTGCTAGTGTTGTTGTTTTTAACATTTTGCCATAGGAAACAGAGATACTCCTGGATCATGTCCAATTTATTTATAGGGCTTGTGCATCACAGTTTGGTGTAATTTTCATCATATTTTCTATTTGATGATCAATATTGTTTTGTTGGCATTTTAAAATAAAGTTGTTTTGTTCAAGGACAGTCAACTCCACAGTCTGTTTCCCATGTTGGTGTGGAGTGTGTGTGTGTGTGTGTGTGTGTGTGTGTGTGTGTATGTGTGTGTGTGTGTGTGTGTTATGGCCAGCTGTGATATGGATAATAAGCTATGTGTGCCGTGATATTTGAAAGTGGGATGTATAGCTATTTAGATATACAAATAGTTTAGATTAGCTTTTCCAAGACTTACTTGTTGATATTGAAATTCTTTTCTTAGTTTTTTTGGTCAGGTCACACAGCTTCAAAACATTTTGTTTACAGTTTATCTCAGTTCATCCAAACATTTTATTACATGGAAAAATTTCATGTTTTCTGCAAGGGCATTTTCAGCATGCAATCTATCTCTCGGATAATTTATCAGAATAAGAAACACAAAGTCTTAGAATTGGATTCTGGAGAAGGCTAGAGTTTATCTTTTTCTTCTAGAGAAGTGATTGTCTGTCTCTATCATTTGTTTTCTATCTCCAAGTCATGTCTATATCCATGACATGAATAGTCTAATACCATGACAATCTAACAGGAATAATATAGCTAGTTCAGTTTTAATGTATGTGCTAAAATATAGTAAATGACAAAATTGTGCAAAAGCAAATTATATGATCTAAGGAGCTATGTGTTAGCCGTTCTTTTTGCCTCAGAACAACAAAAGGATAAAAATATTTAAGGAATGCTGATCAGGGTTTAAGCGTTCTTTGTTATGTCATTAGAAATCTGAACATGCTAATATGCTGGCAAAAGCTAATATTAATTGATAAAGGTAGATTAATAAATGTTGCTAGTTATAATTAAACTAAATTGAATAGGTGGCTCTGTTGGTTAATTTAAAATTTAGGAAAAATTAAATTCTCTGGTAAAGGAGGATCTTGGCCCTCTCTTGTGGAATGCTATTTCAATGTAAGAAACAAATATCTGGACCATAATTAGGTTTTGTTTTAGAGTTATACAAATAATTGTATAGAATGGCTGTATTCAGGAGTCTCTAATGTGAAGTAAGGAACATAATTCAGAACATTTTGTGCATGAGTCAATGTGTCTGTGGTTTTAAACAGACAAAAATAAAATTTAAAATTCTATTTATAGCCAAGTGCCATGATTTCAAAATGCTTTTGAAGAAAATTTCAGATCGTTTTAAGTGTTTTGTTTTGGGGCTGTGGCCAAATAAATTATACAGCATCAGTGTTTTTCAGCTCCAGTTTCAAACAAAATAAATTTCTAATTAAATGTGGAAAGGGTAGAGGATTGAATTTTAGTAATTTTTTGGTGAATTTTATTACTACACTTGATAAATTGATAGGGTTTGTGAGTCATTATGTTGTGGTTGGGAGTTTATTCTTTGGAGTTAGGCAAACATGCTTCCTGACCCAGTCCTGCTTCATATGACCCTGGATAAATTATTTGACTTCTACAAGCCTCAGTTCCCTCATCAGTCAAAATGGGATAGTGGCTCCTTCATACAACTGCATGAGGATTAAACGAGATCATTCAGGTAAAGTGCTTAACATGGTATCTAGCACATCTTGCAGGTGCTGCATAAATAATCTTTTCTTCCTCCTCCTTCTCTTTGTTATTATTTTTACTATTTTTTTGTTATTATTTCCTGTATTCTTTTTTGTTTCTCACCAAATTTGGCACTTCCTAAAACATGATTTAAGATGCTGCAGTTGTTGAATTCTTAGGATATACTGAGGGTATTACAAGAAACTCATTGGATGAGAAAATTGTCCCTTGGAAATATTTGAGACACAAAAGACAAGAGAAGTAGGAGAACAATAGGTATTTTATTTGAATGAATTACCTCCAAAGATGTGTGGCACCTCTCCCCATAGTTATGCTGCCAAGCTATGGAACTGGGCTTAGAGGAACTGTTGCTGTTGGGACCTAGACCTCGTAGCTATGTCCTTCTTTATCTTTACATAATAAAGTCAAGTGGAAGACCGGAAATGAATTACATTGCAGACTGACCAGGATTTTTGCAAGTCAATTTTTAAAAAACAAACTATTTACAAAGTACAGTGGAAAGTACTGGAAAGCCTGGAAGAGGGGACTCTGAATCCGGTCCCAAGTCACCACAGATTGGTGTGACCTTGGGCAATAAGGTCTGCATCTTTGTTTCTACAACGATGGGTTTGAACGCCTAGATGACTTCACAGGTAACTTCTGTCTCAACTGTTTTCTAATTCTGTATTTTCTTAGATTTTGCAGCAATTGTACTAAGCTAATTTTTTAAGCTTTCCTCGTTCAGGGTTAACTTGTTATAAAAGCAGAAATAGGGAAGAAGACCTTGGGAACAGTGCAGGACTTGAATTCAGGGTTCCAGTTTGAGTTCTTGATGTCTTGTTCTGGTGTGTGATCTTGGGAAATCCCTCTACCTAGTGTATCTTAACTCTGCTTCACATTCAATTAAACTGGGAGGAATTGTAAAACACTGATGTTGGATTCCAGCCTTGAAGATTCTAAATACTCAGCCATCAATAGATTGTTAAAGCTTTCCAGGTGATTAGAATGTGCAGCCAGGATTGAGGATCACTGCAAAAACCGGGGGGCCTTAGTGTCCTTGCATCCAAGATGGAGCTCCTAAAAAGAACAGCAATAACTGTCTTCTCTGTGTGACAGAATTGAGGATCTAATAAAATAAAACAGGTAAAAGCACTTTGCGATGTGTAAACGAATAGTAATGATTAAAGCAGGCTTTATTAAAGGGTTTAACTATTGTTATGCAAATGCTAGGGATTAGCACTAGTATATTAATTCTGCTGATGGGATTCTAACCTTTTATATAAAATTTACTTGCAGTCTCTAAAAGTAGTTGAGGACTTCCTTCCCCAATTAGTACATGGCAATTTACTTCTGCAGAAACTCCAAGTGCTGCTCTGTGACCCAGAGAGGGTTTAATAATGACATGTTGCCTAAGTGATTACTCTCAATAAACACAATTCTTCCAAGTTTTGCATAGCATAGATCATCGCCACAAGTCATCACGACATGTTTGTTTATCCCTTTGTACTACAGCTTGTAAGTGCACCAAACTGGGATAAACTAGCTGAATGTTTGCATAGTGGGGAGAAAAATCAGCTGTTTTAAAAATGTATCCTGTTCCTATTTAACCTTCGTTTAACATAATATCCCTTAAGAACTAAATTTTACGTGTCTCCAGTGGTTATCTTTCTTCAGATATTTTCACGCTTTGACACTATGACACATTTTTGTCTGTTCAACTATTCCTTTAGAAATATGTCAGACTTCCCTGGTGGTGCAGTGGTTAAGAATCCTCCTGCCAATGCAGGGGACATGGGTTCGAGCCCTGGTCCAGGAAGATCCCACATTCCGTGGAGCAACTAAGCCCGTGCACCACAACTATGAGCCTGCGCTCTAGAGCCCGCGAGCCACAACTACTGAGCCTGTGAGCCACAACTACTGAAGCCTGTCCACCTAGAGCCCGTGCTCTGCAACAAGAGAAGCCACTGCAATGAGAAGCCTGTGCACTGCAGTGAAGAGTAGCCGCCGCTCGCCGCAACCAGAGAAAGCCCGCGTGCAGCAACGAAGACCCAACATGGCCAAAAAAAAAAAAAAGAAAAGAAATATGTCTGTGACTATTGCAGTTTTGGTAATAAATACTTTTGCTTTGCCCAGTAGTGTTGAGTAAAGTCACACTTTGACTTCTGAAATTGGTCCACTGTGGTCTGTCCCTCAGAATGAGCAGGTGTATTTAACATAGACTTGCAGACTTATTTTTCATGAACTTCAAGGCTGCCTGTTCGGCTCTGTATACTGGCTGCCTTGCAGCCACTCTTCAGGATTGAGTCTGAGGAACACAAATGCAGGGCACTTATAGTGATGGGCTCCAGGTCACTGGGTGTGTTACTCCATCCTCTGACCTGTCATGACTGTAGCCTTCATTCAGCATCTCTCTGCTCACCAGAAAATACATCTTGGCAAAAAAAAAAAAAAGAAAAAAAAAAAAAAAAAAAAAAAAAAAAAAAAAAAAAGTCTGGAATCTTTTCTGTATCTGTATTTTTTTGGCGAATGATTTCTGACATTTCCCTCTGTTGTCTAAGTCTGGAAATGATCTCGAAATGGAGGAATGCTTCTTTCTTTAGGAATCCCTTCAAGTGCTGAATGTTATTAAGAAATAAGCAATTACTGATTAAACAAATGGTAAAGTTCAGTGAAGAGCTAGCTCTTTTGGAGTTAGAGCTACGTATACTGTTGCACGTGCTTTTCTGCTCACAAGCATATTAATGCAGTTGATAAAAAAGTTTAACCTTAAGTCAATATAAATATATATATAGTTAAAAATGGTAGGTTGACAAACTAGGGCCTGCAGGCTGCATGATTTTTACATTTTTTAAAGTGTTGTAAAAAAATTACCAAGAATATGCGTCAGAAACCATATGGCACACAAGGTCTAAAATATTTACTATATGACTCTTTAGAGAAAATGTTTGCTGACCGCAGAACAATGTGGAAAGTACAAATAACAGAGCTCACTTATTTTTGGATTTTACCAAAAAGTACGCTGTCTTGTGTTGAGAAGCCGGAGCTGGGGGACTGAACTAAGAACATGCAGATTATGACCCTCTGAAAGGTCGGGGCAGGATGGGGGGCACAAGTCACCCACATGGGCAGGCAGGTAGCCCTCTCAGCATCCGAGATCCCATTTGGTGAAGTGTAATCCATAGGGTCATTTGGATTGAAGGCACAGTTTCAATACACCCACACAAAGGAAGCAGAGTCACAAGATTTATTACTTACAGATCCCAGAAGCTGGGGGTGGGAGGTAATGAGCTGGGGGAAGGGCAGTCCTCTGTCCCAGGTCACCAGTGAGCAGGAGATAAAGAGCACAGCAAGCAACTATCACTTATAACTGTATAGCACAGGGGACTAGATTCAATGTCTTGTAATAACCTATAATAGAAAAAAATCTGAAAAAGAATATGTATGTATATACGTATATATGTATAAGTGAATCGCTTTACACCGGAAACATTGTAAGTAAAAAACTTAAAAACTGATTAATTAAAAAAATAAAAATAAAAGAAGGTCGGGGCGGAGATCACTGACTTTTCACGGGCTTAACTCTAAGTAGCTATGTGAAGGTGCCCAGGAAAAGCACAATGCGCACTTAAGGCAGGAATCCTAAAGTCAAGCCCTTATCCAAATTGTTCAGACTCTTGAGTGTGAGCAGGGTTATCATACTGTAAAATGCCTACGCAGCAAGTCAGAGAAACAAAAGTTGTTTTTCTCATCACACTTTTTCCCTTGGAGGCATTAATTTTCACTTGTAAAATCAGTCTTCACAGCCAGTCTAAAAAGAGAATGAAGAACCTCCTCTAGCAGAGCCTGTAACGAAATTCTCTGCTCCCAGCCAGCTCTCTGGATGGAGCTGCCCTGGAATCAGAGCTGCCGCCCTTTGACCCTTGTTTGTGCAGTTGCTCTCACTCCCCCAGACCACTCCTCAGCATCACCGCCATCCACCAATTTTTTGCACACCTCCTTTGACCTTGGCTTTTTGGTCAAATGATTTTTCCATTCTAATTGCTGTTGTGAATCTGCTTTGCTACATTGCCCTACTTTTTCACCTGCTTTCATCTTCCAAGGCCCCTCTTCTGTGATCCTTTTTTCTACCTTCTCTCTCAGAATTTCAGCCCTGTTGAGGCAGATACCTTCCAAATCTAATATTTCTACACTTTTACTTGCTCTTGTGCAGGCCAGTTTCCTCACCGGTTTCAAGGCAGGTCCGGTCTGCCCCCTGCAACAAACAAGAGCAAAGAGAGGACTTCTGGTGTCTTCCCTCACCGGCCCAGCTGAACCACTTTGGGAGCAGCACAGCTACCCTTTGTGGACGCTGCTTGCACACACCCTTCCTTGTGTTCAGTTAGTATCCAAATTGCTTGCTGTAATTTTCTTCCCATGGGCCTTCTGGCCGCTTGTTTTCACCTACGACTCCAGCAGTTTTTCGCATCTACTAAGTTCACTAGGCCACTCCAATGGTCCCTGATGCTCTTGGGATCCAGCACACATGTCTAACCAGAGCTATTACAGCACCCAAACTTCTGGTACATTCCTGCCTTCATTCCACTCCAGCTTGCTGAATCCCTCCCTCCTACCTGTGAGTGCACCTCTACCCAATACACATTTATCAAATGCTGACTCCATTCTGGGTACTATGCTAGGCTCTACAGATCACGGATGAATGAGACACAGCTTAAGTCTCAATGTTTTTTGACAGGGGAAAGATGATATGCACAGACATGAATATAGAGCAAAAAGGAGATGATGATGATGGACAAAATTTCTAAATATTATAAGCACACAGGAGACTATTTAGAACTAGACTCTCTAACAATAAACATTCCAAGCTACCTAATGAGACTATTACTAAATCGAACAAATTAACTTCTTAAAGAATATTTGATTCTGTTCTTAACCCCCCCTTAAATATATGGTTTAAGGGCTAAACTTCTAGTACATTCTTTTCTGAGTGATTTACTCCTTCTCTGACTCACTATCTCATTTACTAATACATTTTCTAGGCTCCGGTCGAGTCTGTAAACATTAAAGTTCTGTAAATAAATGCAGTTTTTGGATTACAGTGCAAAAGACAACATCTTTTTTTTTTTTTTTTGCAAATACTTCTGCTCCTTACTAGAAATAGAATTCAGTCCTTATTCTGTTTCCCAAGTGCATGGGATGGTGGGTGCTGACTGGTTGGTATGCAGGTGGTCTGGGTAACTCATGGCTTTATTTATTGGAAGAGGCTTTGAGAGGTTGTTACTCAATTGTAAGAGATGCCTTTTAAAGAACTTTGCATCTGGGCATCTTTTGCCTTTCATTTCCTTTTCCCTTCTCATTCCTTGTCCACCTCCTTTTCCCCCAAGCCCTCTTCCAGGATTATATCATTATATCAAACATAAATTGGGAAAACCTAGCCAGGACATGCTTGTCTTGAGGGAGACACCCCCAAGAGCACTGAGCTGCAAGTAGGAACTATGGGGAGGTGGGCATGTTCACCAGTTTGCCCCATGTGCCTCCTGCTACTGGTACCTCCACTGGTCTATTCATTCATGACATATTTTGAGAGACTTCTCTGTGCCACAAACACCACGCTAGCTTCTAGGGACACAAACTGAGCCAAAAGGAAAACTGTTGCTGCCCACATTTGGGGGAGGTAGCATCAATGACAAGTTCACATTAATAAATGTGTGATAACAAATTGATATCCTAGCTCTGATACAAAGAGGAAGAGCTAATATTAGTGTTTAATTATCTAACAATTCTGAGATCTCTGGTCTCTGTGTGTGTGTGTCTGTCTCGTCTCTCTCTCTCCCCCTTCCCTCTGTTAACTGAGGGTGGAGAAGACAGCTAACAACACCGAGTCCTGTCATTGCTGTGGTGCATTATATCCACATCCTTTCTCTTTATTGTGAGATTCTTGATCCCCCAAAGTAGATGGTATTATCTCCATTTTAAATACACATAACAGAGAAAGACAACATTGTTATTACTCAGACTGTCATTGGGAGGGTGACCAAATGAATGCTTGCATTATGGGAGTTTGGGGGCAGAAATATGTCACAGGCCCTAATTTGAAACCATCGTATTTAGTTTCTGCTGATCCACCCAATTCAGGGATTTTTTTTTTCTTCATTTTTTACAGCAGTGAGAGAAAAATCTTTCTTTCTCTGCACAAGTCAGGAACAGATCTCAAAATCTGCAATGTGCCCTCTCCAAGGCACGCCCGCTCACCGGCTTGACACATGCTAGATTTCCCATGATAGCTGTCACACACTCGGTTTCTCATTTCCCTATTTCTTCCCCGCCAGAATTTCTCAATCCTTCCGGAACATGTCCAGTCATCCTTTCTGAACTTTTGAGCTCCATCTGCTTTCCACAAAGGCCCTGGGCACAAGCCCGGGCGACAGAGTCCAGGGCGGAGGGCCCAGCTTGGGGGATCCCTGCGCCTTGAGCTCTGCAAGGCCGCAGGGCGTCATCTGGCCAGCGAGCCCGCCACGCGCCAAAGTGCTTCCCAGCCCTCGTTCCCCGCGCTGCCCGCGAACCGAATGAGGAGCAGTGCTGTTTTTACCTCCCCGGCTGCAATCCTTTATATATCTATATATTTGCAGGAAGGAAATAAATAAAGGATTAAGAGGGAAATGCTTGGCCTAAGTTTTACCCGAGAAGGTGGCGGTTGGAACAGGAGGGGGTATGTAAGGTCTGGGGTGGTGGAAAAGGCAGGCCGATTTCTCTGGCTGGCTGTTGCCTCCAGATCATTCTGTCCTGGAAATCCCCACACTCTTCTTTCTTCCCCTCTGGCTAATCCCTGACTGCCAGCTTCCTCTCTGCCCCGCCCCCAACTCTTTTGAGGTGCCACCGTCACCTCTGATGCTGCATCACTCTGCTCCCTTTTTTTCCCTCTCTCCTTTCTCTTCCACAATAAAGCATGCGCAGTGCGTCCCGTGCCAGGCAACAGCATCAGCATCAGGACGCGAAGCCGCGCTCGGGCGCGCTCTCGAGGGCGGGGCGCACGCCCGCGCCGCTCGCTCCCGCTCGCCGCCTCAGCATCCTCAGCCCCAGCGGCAGCCCCCGCAGTCACTGGAGCTGCCGCGCCCGCCGCAGGGAGGGAGGAGCATCTGGGGAGGCTCCAAGTTGGCGGAGCGACTGGGACCCCCGGACTCTTCAGCAGCCACCCCGGGAGGGGCTGAGAGGCGAGCACGGCAGGGGGCGCCGCCCAGCCCCTAGTCCCGAGCTCCGACCCCCCTGTCCGCGGCCGCACCATGCGCGCCGAGCCGGCGTGACCGGCTCCGCCCGCAACCTTACCCGCAGCCTAGCCCGGCGCTCTCGCTGGCCACACCGAGCG
>NW_006797957.1:1043307-1045799 GCF_000442215.2 Lipotes vexillifer | reverse complement strand
CGTCCGGGAGCTAGGAGCCATGAAGCCACCCGGCAACAGCTCCGGGCGGCCGCCCGTGGAGGGCTGCAGCCTCCCCCGAGCCTCCAGCTGCTCCCGCGGCGGCCCCGCCGGCCCGGCGCCCATCCGCGCCCCGGCCCGCGCGCCGCCCTGCCGCCTGCTCCTCGCACTTCTCCTGCTGCCTTCACTCGCCGCCTCATCCCGGCCCCGCGCCTGGCGGGCTGCTGCACCCAGCGGTGGGTATGGCCCAGGTGCCCTTTGCATTGCCTTGCCCACGGGGCCCTGCAGAGGAGAGCGAAGGGCACGCGGGTCCGTGCGCTCCGGACACGTCCAGGTCTCGGCCTTTCCGAGCCTCTCTCTGCCTGTCCACCTCTCTCATTCCCAAACCGGCGTTTCTTCCAGTTCACTTTTTGAAGTCCATTTTTTCTGTTGCATTCACTAAATTACTGCCGGTTCCACTGGAAGGTATTCAGTGGATGCGGGGTCCCCAACTGATCTCTGTGCAACTTGGGGAAACCGGTGGATGGGAAATGCAGCGAGGGAGCAAGTTTTTTCTTGGGTGGTGGAGCCTGAACGTGAGTGCGGGAGGATGTGATGAGAATAGTGGTAATGTGTTTCCTTAAATTGCCTAGTGGGTTTATTCACTGCTGCTGGAATTAAGGTGGGGGAGGGAAACTTCGGGGATATAAACCTTTGGCTTGTAATTTCTCAAAATGCTTGTCATTATAATGAACAATGAAGATAATATGATGTTCAATACATTGATGATTGGACATCAGTGACCGCAGATAGCTGGCCATAGGCAGGAAAGTAAAAAGAAATTGGAAAGCTGCCAGCATCTGCATCCCTCTATGGCAAAAGATTTTTGCTCATCTCAAAGTTAAAAGAAAAGGGAATTGTCCATTTTGTTAAATGAATCGGTTAACATTCCGTGTTCATGAGTTCCGCACTCAAGTTATGTGTGGAGCGTTCTTAGCTCTCAGGTGGGGATACTCTTAGTCCTAGTCCCACTGAGCTTCTGTCGACTCCCAAGGGGGGGAGGTGAGGGGCAGAATCCCTGAGCATGTTCCTTTAATGACCCTTCCTTCAAGTCCATTCCCCCTCAGCCCCACCACCAAGTCAGCCCCAGACTTGGAAGTATAGATTTAAGACTATAAACAGTACATTGTTGTATAAGCCTTATTGGCTGATAACCTATCCAGGCCATTTCATTGTTGCAATAACTTGCTTTCCTGTGTCTCTACGCCTTACCTGCTTAAAAGTAGAAAACTTTGTTTTTGCAATTAATGGAAAAATGCGTTTTAGTACTTATGTATTTATAGGGTATGTGTGTGTTTGTGTATGTTTGTGTCCCCCCCTCCCCAGCTCCGCATTGGAATGAAACTGCAGAAAACAATTTGGGAGTCCTGGCAGATGAAGACAACACATTGCAACAGAATAGCAGCAGTAATAGCAGTTACAGCAATGCAATGCAGAAGGAAATCACACTGCCTTCAAGACTCGTATATTACATCAACCAAGACTCGGAAAGCCCTTACCATGTTCTTGACACGAAGGCAAGACACCAGCAAAAACATAACAAGGTAGGCAGGGTCTGGGTATGCAAAAGTGGCTGCCATGAAGAGTTAGTTGGCCTTTGATTTGATTTTCTGCCAGAATCTGATTTCACAAATGTTACTGCAGCATTTTATTAGGAAACCAATTAATATCATGATAGGGGAGAAACTGGAGGTAATTAACCTGGGATCTACTGGGATAGGGTTGCTGTTTGTCTTTCCTCTCTGACACTAAACTGGAATTGGAATTTTCTTATCGCCTTATAAGTTTAACAGCTGAAATGTGGTCCATTTTTCTTGTAGGTGCATTGAACACTGAACAGTAGTTAAGCGAATATGTTGATGGTCCTGACTTTTATCTGTGAGGCTTTATGTAAGGGTGCAGTATTCTACCTCCCATGACGAAAACTGCTTTCAATCTGCACCCAAATTGCTATAAAAAGCTGTTGGGCTGCAGATTCCCCATCAGTCTTTCACTTAGAAATTGAGTGGTTAAGTTTAAACAACCTCTTTCTTTAGTTGGTCAGTAGGAAAAAAATACTTTTTTTTTGGTTATATTGTCATTAGGTAAACAATATGACATTTTAAAAGATTATGGTGAATATAAACAAACAATTTATATAATATAGAGACCAGTTTTGGTCAGCACAATCCTTCAAGACTTTATCTGCATTCATTGTGAGCAGTAGCTTTACTTGCAGATTGGCTCAGAAAGTGTCACTGATTTTTAAAAGGGCATTCAGTGGAAGATGAAGGTGCTTAATATCCAAAGAGTTCAAGGGATCTTTTTTTTTCCTGCTTACTAGTCATTATTTGAGTTAATAAAATTTTGGACCCCAAGCAGATGTCCACAATGGGTTATCAGTGCCTCTTTTCTTTATTAGGAGCAGAAAATAGAGTCCGTTTGTTAAATATTTTACTTTGGACTTGTAGGATCGG
>NW_006797957.1:1027029-1043266 GCF_000442215.2 Lipotes vexillifer | reverse complement strand
ATCGGAAGAAAACTTTCCTCTACCCTTCTAGGTTCTTCTGGCTGGTCCAAGAATTAAATTGACATGAGACGGATTAACAGGAGAAAATCAAATTTAATCTTGTATGTATGCATGTGAGGGCCAGAGGCCCCACATACCTGAGAGGTTCAGAGACAGAAAGGTAAAATGAGGCGTATGTACCATCCTGAGCTAAGGAATGGCATAGGGGCCTTGGGCTTCCACGGACAGGAGGGTCATTCATAGGACAATAAAAAGAGCAGATGTTTGGTAATTAGATGTTTGCCCTGCCATATAGATGGGGCCACTTAGATAAAATTTATCTCTCCTAATAACTCTTTTCTGGGAAAAATCCTCAATTTAAGTTCTGCTGGGTAGTTAAGGGAGGGGCAGTAGTTTCTCTTGAACCTGCAGGGTCTTGATTGTGCCTTTAGTTCAAAATAATCCTCATGCAAAAGTGACATATTTGGGGGGAAGATCGTTCTGAGCCCTTACAGATTATACCTGTTCAGTTGAGAAGAACAGTCATTGTCTAAACATCTAGAATTTAAGGAAAGTATCTATGGTTTGCATCATTGTTTTTATTAGTTTTCTAAAATATGGGTAAGTGGTAACAGTATTTATTCCTATTTTACAAATGGGGAGTTAGAAATTTAAGGCCTTCAGGTGCCTTTCCCAGGATTGTAAAACAGCTGATGTAAAATTCAAGAGGCCTGAATATTTAATATTTACAAGTCAGGCTTCTGAGAAAATGCTTCCTTCATATCGGATGTTATTGGAGAATTTAACTTTGCTTCACGGTGCTGTGAAGTGGCTGCTACCCGCCTTGGCTAAGATGAAGGGATCTCCTTGCTCATGGCCCTTTTCTGATCTGCTCATATGTAACTTGACGGCTTAACTCCTGGATCCTGTCTACCTGTTTGTCTTGTTGATAGGAGGAGTGGGTAGTGTCTTTAAGGAAGAATCCAAGGTCCTCTTGATAAAGGCATTGAGGCCCATTTTATGGTTTTTCTACTAATTAATAAGATCCTCTATGGTTAAGTGACATGTTCTCAAATTCCAGTGCCTTTGCATGAGGTGCTGGAGGAAGAAAAAAAATGGCCTGAAAGCCTATTTTAAAGAATGCTCAAGCCCTCTCGAGTTTGGACTTGAAGGGAACTTTAGTGAAACTTCTCTAATAACTGAGCTGTCAGTGGCTATGGCTAACTCCTGTCTTCTAGTCTAATCTTATTTGGTTGCTTTGTTTGGTGGGACTTGGTTTGACTACAATATATCTGAATTTTTATGATAGTAAGGTTGTTAAAACTTTACCCACCACTCAGGTAGAGGAATAGATTTCTTAGTAGGGAGCACATACTTGCTGTTGGAATGGTTTTACCTCTCCACTTCCACCCCCCATAGTGGTTAGGTTTCTTTTATCTTAAAAAAAAATGTTTATGTAGAAATTATATTTGAAAGCATTTTTCTTCTTTTCTTATTAGTTTGATTTAACAAGTATTTGTTGCACATTTCTCATGTGCAAAGGAGTATGGTGAAATTCAGAGATAAGAGATAAGGGGTACAAGGATGAACAAGACAAGGTCTGTCCTCCAGGAGACACAAAAATGAGATAAGCAATATTCTAAAAAGTGCTCTCGTACAGGGATAAACAGTGTTCTTCCTGTATGGGTTCCCTGAAATTTCGCTCTGTGTTCTATGATTTCCCTTGCACTTCTGTTTTGAAGCATCTCTTGAACTAGTTGACAAAAAGTGTTGCATATGCTTTCTGCTGTATCTTTGGATGACTTGCCTAATCATAGTGATGGGAGATACTTGTCAATTCAGCTGCTTTCCAAATGTTTCAGTAAGAGAAAAAGTATGGAATTTCATTATTTTTGCTTTTATAAAAGAAGTTTTGATTTTAATATCTGTGTATTATGTACCTTTCTTTCTCCCCTGATTTCATTGCGCCCAAGCACATTTTAATGAATGCCTTAGAAATGCTGAATCACTGTGCCATTCTCCTGGAATCCTAGATTGGTGGGTAGAGGTGGAGAGGGAAATTCCCAGATATAAGTTATAGGGCAGAGCTCCATATTTATTTCGTAAGTATTTAAAGTTGAGCAGGCCTTACTACTTTACAGTTGTGAGAGTTAAGATGTTTGTTAACTCTTTCAAAATTGGTAAGTTTAAAAGCAGACTGTGCAAAGCAGGCTGTCATACTAGTGTTTCTGAAAATCTTAAAGTTTTCTTTGTCAAAGATTGTTTAGGAATCTTTTTATCTCCAGATAGGGTTATATATAACTTATTGTCCAAACTGTGATATTTTCTGAGAGTGAAAGTAGGCACGCTTAGTACTTATTCCAGGATAATTGGCATAAACCTAGATGGTCCAGAGCAGACTGGGAACATGGTCATCTCAGATCTAAACAGTTATGTTCTTTGATTTTTGGCACTTAACCCAATTCAGGTTTCTTTATAGACAGCTTTATTTTCTGATGATTTATTGTAATTTTTTTCTTACTAACTAGGAGGTTAATTTACCACCATGTAGAAGGAATAGGGTCTGAAATGGAAACATTTTGTTTTGCTTTGTTATCAAGACTTATCTTCTTCACCTGTAGAACTTTTACAAGCATGAATGGAATTTTATGATTACTAAACATAAACATTTTATCAACCATTAATTCAATATTTTGATACAATATACATTTTTTTTTTTTTTTTTTTGCTGTACGCGGGCCTCTCACTGTTGTGGCCTCTCCCGCTGCGGAGCACAGGCTCCGGACGCGCAGGCTCAGCGGCCATGGCTCACGGGCCCAGCCGCTCCGCGCATGTGGGATCTTCCCGGACCGGGGCACGAACCCGTGTCCCCTGCATCGGCAGGTGGACTCTCAACCACTGCGCCACCAGGGAAGCCCGATACAATATACATTTAAAAAGAGGCAGAAACAATTTAGATTAATTAATTAATTAATTAATTCATAGATAATCCTATGAGATCTATTCCTGAGAATGTTGAGCCTGCGCGTCCGGAGCCTGTGCTCCGCAATGGGAGAGGCCACAACAGTGAGAGGCCCGCGTACCACAAAAATAGATAAATAAATAAAATTTTAAAAAGACAGGTTAACAGGAGAAAATTAGAAGTTTAATGACATGTATGCCTCCTGTGTACATGGGAGAGACTCAGGAAAACTGAGTAACTTTGAGATGGCCCAGCCATCAGCTTAAATAACTGTCCAGCTAAAGACAAGATGTTGGGGAGCCAGTGATGGGAGGCTCTCAGGAAAAGCACAGTAAATAAGGGTAAGGTTGTTCCACAGATTTAAATCGTTGCCTTTTATGCTGAAAATGTGTTTCTGGAGATTTCGAGTATCTTCCTCTTTCTGGTACAGAAAGGGCAACACCCTTACAAATGGAGATTTCTTCTAAATATAAATGTCTCTTACAGAAGAGTCACTTCTGCTTGGTTTACAGAACTGCTCCTGTGTCCACTGTTTCTTAAAAATAACCAGCTGAAAATAATGTTTATGCCAAAGAGGCATATTTTGGGATAGTGTATTCTGCTCCCCTTCAGACCTTTTCCTGAAACTTGCCTTTAGTCAAAAATTACTTGCCTTTAGTCAAAAACTACTTGCCTTGAATCCTACTTATTTAGATTCTCTTCTCTTGCAGTTGGGAAGGGATGGAAGAGGTACATTATGTACAGCACAGGGTCTGGGGAAAGATGAAAGTCATCTCCTTGGACTTGAGATATGGCTCAGTCTTTTGTTACCTTCCCTACTGTGGTGGGGAGTTGGACCTGGTGTATTGAATTAAGAACATACAGATTATGACCTGCTGAATGAGGGGGCACAAACCACCCACACGGGTCGGCAAGTATCTCCCTCAGCATCCAAGCTTCCACTTTGGAGAAGTGAAAACCACTGGGTCATTTTGACTGAAGACACAGTTTCAATACACCCACACAAAAGAAGCTGAGTCGCAAGATTTATTATTCACAGATCCCAGAAAAGGTTAGGGGACAATGAACGGAGGGGGGGGGCGGGAAGGACAGTCCTTTGTCCTAGGTCACCAATAAGCAGAAGATAGAGAGGGTAGCAAGCATCTGTCACTTATAAGGTGGTTGGGTCAGAGGTCACTAACTTTTCACAGGCTTAACTCTAAGTGATTATTTAAAAAGACATCTGGGGGAAGCAAAGAGGGACTTATGGTAGGAATCCCAAAGTGCAGTCCTTATCTAAATGTCCAGGCTCTAGGTGTGAGCAGGGTTTCCAGTCTGTAAAATGTCTAGGCAGCAACTCAGAAAAACAAAAGATTGTTTTCTTCATCACACCTATTGCCACCGCCCCAGGCTGAAGAGAGAGAAGAGAGACGTTTAAGTAAATTTAGATCACGATGATTATCATCACTTCCTACTCTGCTTCAGGACAAAGCCGGTTCCACGTTTCTTGACCATCCAGAAGCCAGCTGCTCCACTGCTTTCGGTGTGGATCAGCAGAAAGAAATACTGGGTCCTTAGAACTGGTCGTGTGGCAACTATTCGTTTATTTGGTAATACGAACTTTGGTATCGGCCTCAGCGGCCTTCCCAAGTTTTCTAGGTCTTCCTAAGCAGTCATTACAGAATTGTAGTACGTAGAATTCAGGCTTGTAACGGTTTTCCTTGTAATGCCTGGCATATAGTAGGCTGTCAGTAAATATCTGTTGAATGAATTGATGGTTGAACACTCCTATGTTAGAAAGAGTGCAGTGCTTTCTGTGAAATTTCATGTTGTAATCAAATTGACGTTCAAAAGCGCCTTAAGTTACTGTTAAGCATTTTTGGCACTGTGACAGAGCGTCAGGAGAGAGAATTTTGGTCTCAAGTTATTTGCACTGCATAAATCACACTTACACTACCTAAAATCATGAGAATACCTGTATCAACAATTCTTAGATTATCCCTATCAGTATCACCTACCATTAACATGGGTAATCACAAGCTGACCATGTGGGAGATTTTGTCATTGCTACCGGTTAATTCTCAATGGTGGAGCCCAAGTTGTCCACTCATATAGTTTCCAGTCAATCAGATTTACATCTGTGAGGCGTTCAGTTCTGTTTGGCAAATACCTGTTTTGAATCAGGCACTGTGCTAGACCCTGGAAAGAGCGAGGAAGAGTAACACTCAGTCCCTACCTTTGCTCGTGACTTGCTGGGCATCAGAAACAAGGCAGCTGGCGGTGTGTGTGTGCTTCCTGTCAGTGCGTTGTTAGTTGTAGGAACAAAGGGCTGTGGGGACTCAGGAAAGTCAAAGAAAACCTCAGAGAGGAGGCCCTAAAGAGCAATTAGGAGACAAGTTTTCGGGAGGTGGAAAGAGGGTGGAGGGTGGAGGAGGTAGAGAGTGGCCCACAGTCAGCAGGCAAAGGCTCTGCCCTGCTGGAGACAGTGTGGTGAGTGTGAGAAGGGGAGACCCAAGTGTGGGAAATTTAAAAGAATTGGACATCATTGTTACATTCATGGTCAATTTTTAAAAAGTTCACTTGATTCCTCTAGAAATCCAATACATGTTTGTCAGATGTAGCAGTTGAGAGTTATAATTAGTGTCTTCACAAAAGACAAACAGCTAGTAAGTGGCAGACAGAGTCAGGATTCGAACCCAGGTCTTATCCTTTGCAAAAGTCCAGGCTGGAGAGAGACTAGGGTGTGTTGGGTATGGCAGGCGGCGAAGGGGAAGGCTGTGGAGAGATCAAGGGTTTGGATTTATTTTGTATCAAATGGCTCACCTCCTGATGCGTCCGGAGGTGAGCACATGACTGGTTGAGCATTGATTGAGTGCCAATTCTGTGACTCCTTAGGGAGCTTACCTTCTAGTGGGAGGAGACAGGCCATAAACAAAACAGCATCAGCAACACAGATTTCAGGTATTGACGAGTGCTTGAAGAAGATAAAGTAGCGTACGTGGTGGAGAATGGTGGGTGGGAGGGTTGCTCTTGAAGAATTGGAAGATTGGGCCTACGGTCTTGGGTGAGAGTAACCTACCCACCGTGGTTCCTCTTTAGATGGGGTGGGCGTGTGCTGTTTCAGTGGCCCCCACCTGCACTCCTTGTTGCCGAACGCCACCCGTCCTCATTTCTGTTACTCGCCCAGCTCCTGTAGGCATTTCAGTCTGGACCTTAGTCTTTGATTCTTCTCTCTCACAAAGTCTGGACTATTTTTGATCATTTCACCCAGGTGGATTGATCTGATGGCCGCCATGCTTTCCAGCAGTACGTCATGCTGTCCAAGGTCTTGCTTTCGCTTGCATGTGTCCCTGCATAACATTTTCTGCTCTTTCTACTCCTGGGTTGGCTCCTTCCTGCCAACTATATAACTGCTGTGTCACTCTGTCTTCACTTATTCTCAGGTTTTGTTAACAGATTGGGCCACTATCCTTCTTTCTATAGCCAGTCAAAAAATAACAAGTGCATTATTTGCTCAGTGGCTTTGGCTAGGGTTGGTGGCATCATGCAGGCTGAGGGTAAAGACAGGCAGGAAGAAAGCTGTCCTGGCCGCCTTGCTCACTTTTCTCAGTGGTGGTGCTATTTTCCCAGCCACCTAAGAGTGAACCTTGGGAGTCATCGTTGACTCTTTTCTCTCCTTCATCTTCTGTCTATAAATAGTCACATATTAAGTCCTGACGTTTCTCCCAAATCCGTCCTTCCCTCCTCCTCTGTATTGTGTTCTTGTCATAGCCTCTTGTCTCTGTCTTTCTCTGTCAATCCATCAGTCCCACTGCTGACAGATTAATCTTCCTGGAACACTTAGTGCATCACGTGACTCCTTTTATCCACATGCAACAAGCATGATTTCAGCAGATGAATTTTCCTTGTGGAGTGAAGGGGAGAAAGTGAAATGCCCTGGGGGAGAGCTGTTGCCCCTGCCCCCCTTCTGAATACTACACATTTGCTGGTCCATTCTCCTTTCAGCATTTTCCCCAGGCCTGTTCGCCCAGGTCAGTGCATGGCAGGAGGTAATTTTATCTGGACAGTTCCATTGATATCTGTCCACATTCTGGGGCTAGTTATGGAATACTCTTGTGATCAGTAGCAGTAACCCAAACTGTCAGTAATGTGTTCTCAGGCTTTTGTTTTAGGTTCAAATATGGTTAAATTCCTGCTTCAGAAGGTCCTTCCTCTCGATCTTTAGGATCTGAGTAATTAATTGCTCCTAGATAATAAGTTTTCTGAATGAAAATATTTTATTCCTCTCAAATATGTACGTAATCATAAAGCTCTATTCACACGAAGTATTCAATTTACAAATGATGTGGGTATCCATGGTCTTATGAAAGACTCATTCATTCACATAATTCATTCACTCATAATCCACCTAGCATCTGAATTTTGTAATTTTACAAAGGAGTTTTTGTGTTTAGAATTTATATAAATTCAGTAAAAATTTTAATCAAATCCAATGCTAGGAATTCTATTATAAAAGGGTAGATCCAGTTGTTTTGGTTAGAATAATGAGAAGTTAAAAACAATTACGTTCATTCACAGCAAATCAAGATACAGTTTTTGCATTTCACAGAGTATGTGAGTGATGCATCCTCCATCACTGGGTACCCAGTCTGGACAGAGCCAGACCTGTGAATTAGCTCCATGCTCCAAATAAGGTTTTGTTATATTGTTGTCTTCTCTGGTTAAAGAGTAGACAGAGGCTACTTTCCTCATCTGGAACATTACAAATTAGTGAATTCGAAATCTATGTTCAAGTCTGTTGTAAAAGCTGTTTATTTGTCAACAAGAACTACCTTAATGCTAAATGTTCTCAGAGCTTTCTGTTTAGACATGGGATGGGTAGAAATTCAAATAAGTCTCCTCTACTGATAGACACTAATTACACAGAGTTAAGTTCAAACAAACCAATGAACAGAGAAGTGTAAATGGGAGCCTGTAACCAGTGGCTGTATTGCCCTTTAGCTTTGATCTATTATTATATAGTTGGGGACATTCATCTCTTTCTTATTTGCATGGCAATGTCCACATGAGGCAGTCATTCTGGCACATTTTAAATCCTAGGTGGGAGGGGGAACAAGATAATCACATGCCCTTGGACCACCTCCTTCTGCCCTCAGTGGGGCTAAAGATTAATTTTAGAAGTCTCACTGTCTCCATTGCTGCCAACCTGGTCTAATCTACCATTACCTCTCGCTTGTATTATTAAAATATCTTCCTACCTCTTATCCCTGCTTTTGTCCTATTCCTGTCTGTCTGGCTCTAGTTTGTTTTACACACTTAAGGCAAAGTGATTCTTTTAAATACTAACTGTGATCATGCCACTCTTCAGCTCAATAACCTGCAAGAGCTTCCTTCCCATCTCACTCAGAGTGACTTTTTTTCTTTTTCTTTTTTTTTTTTTTGCGGTGCGCGGGCCTCTCTCTGTTGTGGCCTCTCCCGTCGCGGAGCACAGGCTCCAGACGCACAGGCTCAGCGGCCATGGCTCACGGGCCCAGCCGCTCTGCGGCATGTGGGATCTTCCCAGACCAGGGCACAAACCCGTGTCCCCTGCATCGGCAGACGGACTCTCAACCACTGTGCCACCAGGGAAGCCCCAGAGTGACTTTTTTCCTCTTCTAATCATAATGTAGTCACTGACGAAAACTAAACTACTGCTAGTTGTTAACTTGATAGCAGGAAGTGCTCTTTGTGTGTTTAAACACACAACTTAGGAAAACTAATAAGATTTAAACATCACTTTCACTCATGGCTTAAAAATATTATAAAAAATAGGTTTACCTACTTTGTCCCATTCACACTTTAATTAAAAATTTTTTATTTTTCCTATTTTCAAACCATAGACCATACAATTAAAATGGAGTATTTTTTTATTGTAACAATAAAACACAAAACAAGAATAACACCCAAACATATTTGTTGACCTTGTGACAAGTTCAAGATTACCTTGTACTGTGCAAAAATGCTTTTGATGTGTCAATGGCTTGTCAAAAAATTATACTTTATTATTTATTTGAGAAAAGATAGATGATGCTTCAGAGGTCAGCAGACAGTGGGCTGAATAAGAGGAGGGTTATTGCTGTTGTAGCAGTGCCACAGTTTTTACTTGCATGAAGAGCAGTGCTTTCTTTGCTAGCTGGGGAAATTGCTTGAGGCCAAAGAAGACAAGCTTCATAGTGGGGACAGGAGTCTTCACAGAATTTTCGGAGGGCGCTCTTAATATCAGAGCTAAAGGAAACATTGTACTGTAACCATTGGATTTCATGGGGAGTGGATGATCACAGAAAGGTGGGTATAAGCTGAAGCTCTGAGAAGAAAATTGCTCAAAAGGAGTATTTGGAGATGTTTTGCTGGAAGCTGAGATTTGCTATTTGTTAGATGAATAAAACAAATATTATTTGTTTTAAATAATGTTTAAGAGAAAGAAAGATGAGTAGTTCAGTTTTTGCATGTTAATTCTTTTTATTGTGGTAAAATAGATATAACATAAAATTTACCATTTCAACCATTTAAGTGTACATTTCTGGGTATTAAGTATATTCACATTATTGTGCTGCTATCACCACCGTCCATCTCCAGAATGCTTTTCATCTTCTCCAGCTGAAACTGTACCTATTAAATATTTATTCCCCATTCCTCCCTCTCCCTGGCTTCTGGCAACCAACATTTTATTTGTTGTCTCTGTGAATTTGACTATCTTAGATACCTAATATAACTAGAATCATAAAGTGTTTGTCTTTTCTTGACTGGCTTATTTCACTTAGCATAATGGCTTCAGGATTCATCCATGTTGTAGCATGTATCAAAATTTCTTTCCTTTTTAAGGCTGAATAATATTCCATTTTATGTATATGCCACATTTTGTTTACCCATTCATTTGTTGATGGATACTTGGGCTGTTTCACCTTTGGCTATTATGAGTAATGCTGATATGAACATGGATATATAAAATCTGTTTGAGTCTCTGCATTCAGTTCTTTTGGGTATATACCCAGAAATGGAATTGCTGGATTTTATGGTAATTCTATTCTTAATATTTTGAGGAATGACCATACATTTTCCATAGTAGCTGCATTATTTTACATTCCCACCAGCAATGCACAAGAGTTCCAATTTCTCCACATTCATATCAACACTTTTTTTTTTTTAATAACAGCCATCCTAGTGGATGTGAAATAGTATCTTATTATGGTTTTGATTTGCATTTTTCTGATGGTTAGTGACACTGAACAGCTTTTCATTTGCTTTTTGGCCATTCGTATATCTTTCTTGGAGACATGTCCATTCAATTCTTTCCCCATTTTAAAATCACGTTGTTTATTTTCTAGTTGAGTTTTGGGAGTTCTTTATATATTCTGAATATCTGTCCCTATCAGATATGTTTTTCTCTTATTCTGTGAGTTGATATTTTACTCTTAAAATTTAGTTCTTAATTTTGATGAAGTTCAACTTATCTATTTTTTTCTTCTGTTGCCTGTGCTTTTGGTGTCATAGCCAAGAAATCATTGCAAAATCCAGTGTCATTAAGCTTTTCCGCTATATTTTCTTCTAAGAGTTCTATAGTTTTAAGGCTTATGTTTAAGCGCTTGATTCACTTTTAATTAATTTTTGTATATGGTGTAAGGGTCCAGCTTCATTTTTTTTCATGTGGATATCCAGTTTTTCTTCCATCACCATTTGTTGAAAAGACTGTCCTTTTCCTGTTGAATGGTCTTGGCACCCTCATTGAAAATCATTTGACCATATATGCGAGGGTTTATTTCTGGGCTCTTTAGTCCATTGGTCTTTATCTCTATCTTTATATCAGTATCATACTGTTTTGATTACTGTAGCTTGGTAGTAAAATTTGAAATCAGGAAGTGTGAGACCTCCACCTTTGTTCTTTTCCAAGATTGTTTTGACTATTCAGGGTCCCTTTAGATTCCATGTGAATTTTAGGATGGATTTTTCAATTCATGCAAAAATATCATTGGGATTTTAATTCAGGGATTGCACTGAATCTGTAGATTGCTTTGGGTAGTATTGATATCTTAACAATACTACTTTGGGTAGTACTGACATCTTCCAGTCCATGAATATGGGGTGTCTTATTCGTGTTTTATTTAATTTCTTTTATCAACGTTTTAGAGTTTCAGAGTTCAAGTCTTGCACCTTCTTGGTTAAGTTTATTCCTAAGTACTTTTTCTTTTTGATGCTATTGTAAATAGAATCGCTGTCTTTATTTCCTTTTACGATTTTGCATTGTTAGTGTACAAAAATGAAACTAAGTTTTCTGTGTTGGTTTTTGTATCCTTCAACTTTGCTTTTTATTAGTTCTAATAGGATTTTTATTTAGTGGAATCTTTAGGGTTTCTTTATATAAGATCCTGTCATCTATAAACCATGATAATTTTATGTCTCCCCCCACCCCCAGTTTTCATGCCTTTTATTTCTTTTTCTTGCCTAATTGTTCTGGCTAGGACTTCCAGTACTATGTTGAGTAGAAGTGGCAAAAGTGGGCATGTTTGTCTTGTTCCTGATGTTAGAGGAAAAGCTTTCAGTTTTTCTTAATTGAGTATGATGTTAGCTCTGGGTTTTTCTTATATGGCTTTTATTATGTTGAGGTAATTTCTTTCTAGTACATGTTTTATCTCACAGGTTCCTTTAAAAGGGTACCAGAATATGTATGACTAGAATAATGAATTGGTTACATATTAAGTGGGCAATTTTGGACAAGCCATTTACTCTCTGGATTTAACTTTCTTCATTTCAGAAATAATTAGATTGGGTTGATTTGGGGAATCTCAAACTTTTGTGTGCATGGGAACTACCTGGGGACGTTGTTGAAAACGTTTTGAGTTAGTAGGTCTGTATGGGGTCCAGTGGTTTGCATTTTTATATCTCAGGCTATTTTGATGTGGGTGAGTTTGTTCTCTCCAGCCCTTTATTGATCCTAAAATTCTGTGAAATATCCGCCAATGAGAGCTGACTGGGCGTTCGTAAGAGGCAATGAAATACGTATACTGGTGGTTGAATTAGGGATTGTTTATTATTCCAAGCAATGCCTGCATTTTGCTTCCCGAGATTCTGGCATGTTGGAAAAAGACTAGGAATTATAAAGTGTAGACTTATTATTCGAAAGTGTGAGAAGAATATCTGGCTCCAGATGTAGTTGGTGTGAGGTGATTCAGGGAGGAAAGAGCTTTTGGGAAATAGAGGCAGAAGAGGGCCTAGGGAACAATTTTCCACAGAGAGGTTGCTAGTGGGGTCATAGTGCCCTTTGATTTATTAGCAAGAAGTCCTTGGTGGGATGGTTTCCGGTGGGGGAATTCCAAAGAACAGTGTTGGGAATCAGAGGGAAGAAATGTTACAATAGGTGAAAAACTGATGACCAATGTGCATATATAAACATGCACACCCTCATGGGTAAAATTAGTGTAAATATTTGTGCAAATTTAGTAGCTGCTTTACTATATTTATTTACATGGTCAAAGAATTCAGAGTTCATAAAAAATAAAATGAAAAGTGTAAGTCTCTCTCCCATCATTCCCCAAAGGAATAAAAAAACTTTTATTTTTAGCTCTCTTAATGTTAAATAATTTATCTGCACTATTTTTAGATCCATCAATCTAAGACAGCTTTTGTCTGCCTGTTACGAAATGTGAAGAATATATTATACTATATTGTGCTCCTTCCTTTCTTCCCTCTATCTCTTGATTTTTCATTTCTTATATATTTTAAATTTTCTGATAGTTTTAGCAGGAATGTACAGTTAAAACAGACTTGGAGAGGGAGGGCATAGGTTTAGAATTATATGGTAATTTGCTGTCTTCTACGTCTGGGGAGACCCAGAAGGACCGCTCAGACACACATACCTCCCTTTGATGAGCTGCTAAGAGCTACTGTCAGCATACAAGGCCATGGAAGTGAGGGATGGAGAGAAATTTTGTGAAGGAAAAAAATTGCATTATTTCTTCTCTATTATTATTATTATTATTATTATTATTTTTCGGAAACCAACTGAACTTGTATTGACACCAACTACACGACTAGTGGCTTGACCCAAGATAACACTGATTAGACTTAGCAATGTTACTTTTAAATAAAACCAACCCAGTTTTCCCCGAGGTGGCTTACATTTCATAATGGGTCACAAACTAATACTAAAAATAAAACATTTAAAAATTTGATCCAAGCCCCTTCTATCCTCCCACACTTGAAAGGGATCTTATGAACACCAATTTCCCAATCCTAGCATCACTAGCTTACAAACCTTAGGGTTAAAAACTCCTTCCTCATATACCCAATGTTCAATTTCCATCAGTTTCAATATACACTAGTGTAAATACCATGACTATTTTGCATGAAGTTAAGTATTCTATAGATCAGTCGCGGGACTGAACCAGGAGCTCCCACCTTTTATGGGAACTTCAGTGGTACCATCGAGGCCAAGGCAATTTAATTTAGGTTAACCAGGATTTGTTTCAATTTGTAAGAGAAACATCTTGCAACAGGTTTATTCAATTCTCATAAAAAATGGTGGCATTCCTTTACTTTCCGCCTTTTGGCAGCAGCAGTTACATATATGGAATAGCACATTAAGTCTAAAAACGTGGGCCCTAGTCAACTTTATTTTTCGGCATTATGATCATGATAAAGGATCACGACATCGTTTACATTTCCAAGGAAAACCCAATTTAAAGTTTGTCCTTGCCAAACTCCATAAAATAGCCACTTTAGAGTAAACCAGCAGAGCATTGCATCACCCCAATAAAGCTGTAGGTTTCATCACATGCACCAACAAATCTACATGGCTAGTTTCTGCGCTCCTCTTTTACAGAATTTTACACCTATTGTTACCAGACAGCATTTTAAACACGGACATATCAACTGCCTAACAAAGCAAAAAACAAAGGCATTTTTCCCTTATTAGAAACAAGACACACCATCACTTAAAATCTTCAAACATTATTGCACTTTACCTTTCAGAATTTGACAATGCATTCAATGAAGCAATCTGCAGACAACTAGTTTTGACAGATTAAAAAACACTTTTAAGCAGACGTGGATGTCCTAAACTGTTTATTAGGTAAGAATTTTACAAACATTACTTATATTAGCGGTAGCGGTGGAGCTGGAGAGTATTGCGCCTTCTCCAGGCTGCGCGGCGAGAACCGCGGATCCTGTGGTGGAACTTGTGCCCCTTGCCGAGGCCGCGGCTCTTCCTGCCTGCAGACGTCAGCCCCCGCATCTCCCTGTGCTTGTGGACTGGTTTGGTGATCCACTGGGTGTCAGGGTTTCTTCTGATGGCTGTATGGAAGGGATCAATGAGGATAACCTCAAAAAATTTGTACGTAGACTCTTCACCCACCCAGTAAGAATTCAGGACCCTCAGGGCCCCACAGTGGCGTCCCGCTCGCTCCTCGGCAACAGACTGAAGGCGCCGGGCAAACTTCAGCTGGTTGACGCCATGGTGGACGGGCTTACCGTAGGTGGCGCCCTTTGGGACCGGGCGTTTGCGGCCTCCGCGGCGCACGCGAAGGCGATCTATCACATAACCTTGCTTGGCCTTGTAGACCAGCCTGCGCACCTTGTCGGGCCGGGTGGGGCTCGGGGCCCGGTGCAGCGCCGAGAGCTGGCGGTACTGCCAGCAGCGCACCCTGAGCAGAAAGCGCATCACGTCCGACTGCTTCTTCCTCCATAGCTCCTGGATGTACTTGTAAGCGCCCATCTCGGCTCACCTGATGGCTGCCGCCAATCGGAAAGGCTCTATTATTTTTTAAAGGTGAGAAGGGACCAGAGGATGGAGTATCTATTAGAATTGTGTTCTGGTTATAGTGGGAAACCACTGATGAGTTTTAAACAAGGCAATCACATTATATGATTTATATTTTAAGAAGATCATTCTGGCAGCTTTATAGACGGACTGCAGAGGGGCAAGAGTGGCAGCAAGGGGACCAGTTAAGTGATGCTCCCAGTTGTCCAGGGCAGAGTCTGTGTGGCCCTGCAGTAAGATGGTAGCAGAGGAATTACAGGGAAGTCGTTGATTTGGGGTATTTTTAGGGGTGGAGCCTCCAGATTGTTGATGATGTGGTGGGATGGGTGAGCTAGAAAAGGAGAGGAGTCACGGCAGGCAGAATGATGGCCTCCCAAAGATGTCCACATCCTAATCCCAGAAACTGTGAATATGTTACCTTACGTGGTGGTAAAAGGTGGTTCTGATCACCAGATTCTAATGTGTGGAGGAGGTTTCCCAAAGCAGCAAGCAATTCTCAGGACACCAGCAGGGTATCTGAGACTGCAACTCAGTTCTGACATTATTTACCTGGAGTTAGTGTCAGATCCCACAAGCTAAGGGCTCAGTCCCAAAGGACTGCCCCTCTCTCCCCCACTTCAGATGCCAGTTGCAAACCCAGGTTATCACCTGTGCTTCTGACCGACTGGCTATAAATAAGAGGTTCCCAGGGCTTCCCTGGTGGCACCGTGGTTGAGAGTCCGCCTGCCGATGCAGCGGACACGGGTTTTTGCCCCGGTCCGGCAGGATCCCACGTGCCACGGAGAGGCTGGGCCCGTGAGCCACGGCCGCTGAGCCTGCGCGTCCGGAGCCTGTGCTCCGCAACGGGAGAGGCAACAACAGTGAAAGGCCCGCGTACCGCAAAAAATAAAAAATAAAAAATAAATAAGAGGTTCCCATGACCTCCTCCTTGGGTTCGATTAATTTGCTTAGAGCAACTCACAGAACTCAGAGAGACATTTTGCTTACTAGATCACTGGTTTATTATAAAAGCATACAACTCAGGAACAGCTACACAGAAGAGATACAGAGGGCAAGGTATGGGGAAAGGGTGTGGAGCCTTTATGCCCTCTCCGAGCACACCACTCTCCCCGAATCTCCGTGCGTTCACCAACCCAGAAGCTCTCTGAACCTCCTTTTCCTGTTGTTTTTATGGAGGCTTCATTGCATAGGACTTGATGAAATCATTGGCCATTGAACCTCCAGCCTCTCTCCCTTCCCCAGAGGTCAAAGGGTGGAACTGAAAGTTCCAACTCTCCCTTCAAGGTTGGTTCCCCAGCAGCCAGCCCCCATACGTAGGTGCTTTCCAAAAGTCATCTCATTAACAAAAACTTAGTTGTGGTGAAAAAGGGCTTGTTATGGGCTTCTCTGGTGGTGCAGTGGTTGAGAGTCTGCCTGCTGATGCAGGGGACACGGGTTCGTGCTCCGGTCTGGGAAGATCCCACATGCCGCGGAGCGGCTGGGCCCGTGAACCATGGCCGCTGAGCCTGCGCGTCCGGAGCCTGTGC
>NW_006797957.1:1026096-1027019 GCF_000442215.2 Lipotes vexillifer | reverse complement strand
CCCCAAAAAAAAAAAAAAAAAAAAAAAGGCTTGTTATGAATAACAGGACACCTTTATGGCTCTGAAGTGCTTTCAGGAACTAAGGACAGAGACCAAATATTATGACAAAATATTCTCCTATTGCTCTTATTGCCCAGGAAATAAGAGCCAGGAACTGTGGATGAAGATCAAATATATATGAAAAATTATTTTGCTCATCTGACCAAATATACATATTTCTTATAAATCACAATATTTCACATGGCAGAATAGACTTTGTAGATGTGATTAAGTTAAAGATCTTGAGATGGGGAGTTTATCCTGGAATATTTGAGTGGGCAGTGTCATCACAGGGTCCTTACAGCAGTCAGAGTCAGAGAAGATGTCATGACAGAAACAGAGGTTGGAGAGATGCGAGGAAGGATTGTTACCAAGCTGGCTGCCCGACGTGTACAGAAGCCAGTACTATGGCGCTGGCTTTGGAGGAAAGAAAGAGCTTTATTGCGAGGTTGACCAGCAAGGGGACAGAAAGCAGGACTCAAATCTGTCTCTCCCATCCAGGGTTCAGGGCAAAATTTAAGGGAGAACTTGGCAAAAGCTGATTGGCTAGTCTCAAATCAGTCCATCCGGAAGCCGATTTTCCTTATTGAAGGACTTCTCACTCTTTAAAGGACTCCAGTGGCAACATTTCTATTCTTTGAGTTTTGCAAACTCAAGATTCTTCGTTCCGGGGTCATCCTGGAACCGTGGGTTCCCGTCTTGCACATGAACAGTGCTGTCTCTGTAAAATAACTACAGGTTTAAACAGTCAACAACCTGTTTTAAGGAAGCAAAGCCAGTTTAAGCTGGTCAATGTTTTATGTGCTGTTTCAGTTTCCCCCTATTTCTTTACTCATTCCTCAATCTTGAAGGAAATAGGGTGATATCACTCTAGGTGCTTCCTG
>NW_006797957.1:1006906-1026018 GCF_000442215.2 Lipotes vexillifer | reverse complement strand
CTGATTAGGAGCATGGATTTTTATAGGAGGAATGAAATTGTTTTGCACTTAATTGTAAATATTCATAAGTCCCACCTTGAATTCTTAAGTCTTAGGCGATCATCATGCGTGTGGGGAGGCCTTTTAAATATATGAGACAGACAACAAATACAAAATTTAATGAGTCCTGTGAAGGTATCTACAAATACCAGCAAATATCTGTAATTTCTTATGGCTTTGGGCATAACAGTCAAGTCTATTTGCCAGCCATCTCCTGGTTCTGTCCCTCGGTTTTGCACCCCTTTTATTATTGGGGGCGGCCTGCTTTTTGGATTGTTTCTGGCCAGATCAGGCAATTTTGTATTACCCTTTCGTTGGTCCTTTGCATTTGTGGACCAAAAATAAACTTCTGTAGCCAGTGATTGGTTAGGTCACGCCCCTAATGGTTTCCTTGATGTAGATGGGTAATAACTCTTTCCATTAAATGCGCGGGTATAAGCACTAGTCCCTGTTCATTATAAATCCAGCCTTCATTGGTTGTTTGGTACTGATCATCTAAGTCTCAAGTCAGCATGAAATCCCCCTTCATCTGCTTTCTCTAGATCCATTTCCCAGCACTGAGGTTTAGACAGGGATAGGTCCACACTCGGAATGAGTGCTAGGGCCTTAGGATGGGGATTTTTGGTTCTGGCTGCCTGTTTTGTGCCCTGATCAGCCAAATTATTTCCTTTAGCTATATAACTATCAGTCTTTTGGGGGCCCAGGCAATGTACTATGGCTACTTTTTCCGTCATTATAAGAGTCTAATCAGGCCAGTATCTCCTCCGCGTGTTTAACTTCTTTTCTTCCTGATGTTAGTTAGACCCCTCTCTTCCCATATGGCCCCATGTGCATGCACGACAGAGAAGTCATACTTAGAATCAGTATAAATGGTGACCTTTTATTTAGCCCCAAGGCACAGGGCCCTCTTGAGGGCTATGAGCTCTGCCTCTTGGACAGATGTACCTGGAAGGAGGGCTTCCACTTCTAAGGCTTCCTGATGAATTACTCCTGCATACTCAGCCTTTCAGAGTCCCTGGTCTATGAAGCTTCTCCCGTCTGTAAACATTTCTGTATCTGGATTTTCAGTCAGGTTGGGTCTGCTAGAATAGACTTCTTCAATATTTGTGTACAATCCGCAAGCCACGGAATACAGGCAGCCTCTAGAAGCTGGAAAAGGTAAGGAAACAGATTTTCTCCTAGAGCCCCCCCAGAGAAACTGCCCTGCTGACACCTTCAGTTTAGGCTCTAGACTTTGAGTTTGGACTTCTGACCTCCAGAAGTGTAAGAAAATTATTTGTATTGTCTTAAGTCACAAAATCATAGAAATTTGTTACAGCAGTAATAGGAAATTAATATAGGAGTCAAGAATGACAATAAGGCTTTTTCCTGGGGAATAGTGCTACTGTTTCCCAATATGGGAAAGGCTGGGGAGGAAAGGAGGCTAAGAGAAAACTGAACCTGTCCCCTTCAAGTGGACAGTTGGTCATCATACAGATAAGTTGATGGGCGAGTTGGCCCCGGCCTCAGGGGCAGGTCAGGATACGATGGAAATGTGGGAGCCACCAACATATAAATCATATTTAGAGACCTGGGGTTTACACCCCTGGAGAAAGCATATTACATTGAAATCATGGAAAGACAGCTTAGTAACTTCCAAACAGAGGCCACATACAGACTTATTCCCCCTCATTTCTTGCTCCTTAAATTACAGTTGTTTTCTTTTGAGTCACCAAATGACATTTCAAAAGATAATAAGAAGCTGCCGCTTTGGAAGGAAAAAAAACCCCAACATTAAGCAACCTTTTAAAAGATCAAATTTCTGTAGCGTGCAGATAGTTGAGGTATTTCTTTCTTCATTTTTTTTTTTTTTAAGAATACATATGAGCTCATTTAACAGATTTAAGCCTATAGTTTAATTTGGGGGGATTTTTATGGGTATAAATTTTTAAGAATTTGCTTCTTATCAGGTGGATAACCTTTAACTTTTGAGAGAACCATACTCCCCTTTTCTGATGGTACTGGTTGCTTCCTGTTGTTTTGTTTCAAGGGCTTTGGTGACAATTGACAGTGAGCTTTGAAATTAAGCTTAAATTTTGTGTAAAGGCAACACATCTAGAGGAATCTATATATATTCTTATATCTCCTGAACATATAGATCAAGGGTTCTAAACCATGGACAATTTTACATTCCCCAGGGGACATTTAACAATGTGGGGAGATATTTTTGGATGTCGAGATGGGGATGGGATGCTACTGGCATCTCGTGGGTAGAGGCCAGTGATGCTGCCAAACATACCACTGTGTACAGGACAGCCCCCAACCCCGAGCCACATCAAAGATGTACTTAGCCTAAAATGTCAATAGTGCAGAGGTTGGCAGACCCTGTAATAGAACTTGTAAACCTACAGGTTAGGAAAATGGGAACTATTATCTTTCTGTCCCTTAACATATATGCTCTTCCTACTTAAATCTGGTTGCACACTGAGCTGGCAGACTGTGTTTTGCTGCCCTGATGTAAGTACTACAACATTCTTGCAGATTCTATAATTTTTATTTTGTGAGAAACTGGCTAATTTAGTGTTAACTGGAATGGAAGGCACAAAGAAGGATTAGAAGTCAATTTAAATGGCTTTTTGGGGGGCTAAAATGAAAGTGTTAAATTTATTATAATCATATTTTAGGAAAAAATTTCATATTCTGTAAGCAGTTTTTATTTTGGACTACTTATCAAGTAGTACTAACATTGTGCCCTTGCTAGTCATGACTAATTAAATACTGCCCTGATGTAGTTATTTGCTTATTTCAGGTAAAAAAAAAAGTCACTTAATATAACTATAATTGAAATAAAATAAAATTGTAAAAATTGCTTTGCTTCTTATTGTTTGGCACTACTGAAATAGAAGCGTTGTGATTTAAAAAGAGTATGTTGAGGAAAAGTCTACTTCCTGTCATTTACTAACTTAAGTAGCAGCCCAAGGAAAAGATGTAGGAATGAAGAGATTTGTACAATGATCTTGAGTCTTTTCGTTCCTAGATTTTGCAATATGAACTTTAATTACTAAATTGGTTAGAGACTTTGAGAAACCTACATTATTTAGTAGGATGGGGGATATACCTTAATTTCTGAAATTTAAGATTACACCCCTAAGTGTAAATTGGTGCAGCCACTACGGAACAGTATGGAGGCTCCTTTAAAAACTAAAAGTAGTTACCATATGATCCTGCAGTTCCACTCCTGGATATGTATCCAAAGAAAACTGTAATTCGCAAAGATACATGCACCCCAATGTTCATAGCAGCACTATTTACAATAGCCGAGACATGGAAACAACCTAAGTGTCCATTGACAGATGAATGGATAAAGAAGATGTGGTACGTATATACAATGGAATATTAGCCATAGTAAAGAATGAAATAATGCCATTTGCAGCAACATGGATGGACCTAGAGATTATTATATTAAGTGAAGTAAGTCAGACAGAGAAAGACAAATATCATATAATATCACTTATATGTGAAATCTAAAAAAATGATATAAATGAACTTATTTACAAAACAGAAATAGACTCACAGACATAGAAAACAAACTTATGGTTACCAGAGGGGATAGTGGGGGTTGGTGAGGGGGACATAAACTATGAGTTTGGGATTAACATATACACACTACTATGTATAAAATAGATAAACAACAAGGACCTACTGTATCGTACAGGAAACTATATTCAATGTCTTGTAATAATCTAAAATAGAAAAGAATCTGAAAAAGAATATATATATATACACACACACACATATATATAAGATACATATAAATAACTGAATCACTTTGCTGTACAGCTGAAGCTAACACAACTTTGTAAATTAGCTATACTTCGATTTAAAAAATGGTTAAAAATAAAAAAGAGAAATATTTAGAAGTTGTATGTTTTAATTCTCCAGGGGAATTATTGAGAAAATGGGCTAAATGTTTCCTGTTAATAAAGAGAAGAAAAATCCAGTAAAAAAAAAGATTAGGCACCTAAGATGGTAGATACAGTTAGAAAATTAAAATGACGAGGTGTATACCTTTAAAAATTCCTAAAATGAAGTATATGACAATGTATACCTAAAAGCAGTAACCAGTTTGAAATATTAAAAGTAGTTAAGATAGCACGACTTTCAGAATATGAAGATGACTTTTGGGAAATCAATGATAAGCATTGTATTGTTTCTTAGGAATACTTAATATACATACATTAATGCTTTTAACCCGTGTGGTTTGTTAAAGAACTAACATCCTCATTTGCTAATCATTCTTTTGTAATTTTAACACATATATACAAGGCATATGAAAATGATGTTCTTGGACTTTAATTCTTTTTTTTTTAACATCTTTATTGGAGTATTATTGCTTTACAATGGTGTGTTAGTTTCTGCTGTATAACCAAGTGAATCAGCTATACATATACCTACATCCCCATATACCCTCTCTCTTGTGTCTCCCTCCCACCCTCCCTATCCCAGCCCTCTAGGTGGACACAGAGCACTGAGCTGATCTCCCTGTGCTATGCAGCTGCTTCCACTAGCTATCTGTTTTACATTTGGTAGTGTATATATGTCCATGCTACTCTCTCACTTTGTACCAGCTTGCCCTTCCCCCTCCCCGTGTCCTCAAGTCCATTCTCTATGTCTGCATCTTTATTCCTGTCCTGCCCCTAGGTTCTTCAGAACCATTATTATTATTATTTTTTTTAGATTCCATATATATGTGTTAGCATACGGTATTTATTTTTCTCTTTCTGACTTGCTTCACTCTGTATGACAGACTCTAGGTCCGTCCACCTCACTACAAATAACTCAATTTCGTTTCTTTTTATGGCTGAGTAATATTCCATTGTATATATGTGCCACATCTTCTTTATCCATTCATCTGTCAATGGACACCTAGGTTGCTTTCATGTCCTGGCTATTGTAAATAGAGCTACAATGAACATTGCTGTACATGACTCTTTTTGAATTATGGTTTTCTCAGGGTATATGCCCAGTAGTGGGATTGCTGGGTCCTATGGTAGTTCTATTTTTAGTTTTTTGAGGAACCTCCATACTGTTCTCCATAGTGGCTGTATCAATTTACATTCCCACCAACAGTGCAAGAGGGGTCCCTTTTCTCCACACCCTCTCCCGCATTGATTGTTTATAGATTTTTTTGATGGTGGCCATTCTGACCAGTGGGAGGGGATACCTCATTGTAGTTTTGATTTGCATTTCTCTAATGATTAGTGATGTTGAGCATCCTTTCATGTGTTTGTTGGCAACCTGTGTATCTTCTCTGGAGAAATGTCTATTTAGGTCTTTGGCCCATTTTTGGATTTGGTTGTTTGTTTTTTTGATATTGAGCTGCATGAGCTGCTTATGTACTTTGGAGATTAATCCTCTGTCAGTTGCTTCATTTGCAAACATTTTCTCCCATTCTGAGGGTTGTCCTTTCGTCTTGTTTATGGTTTCCTTTGCTGTGCAAAAGCATTTAAGTTTCATTAGGTCCCATTTGTTTATTTTTGTCTTTATTTCCATTTCCCTAGGAGGTGGGTCCAAAAGAATCTTGCTGTGATTTATGTCATAGAGCATTCTGCCTGTGTTTTCCTCTAAGAGTATTATAGTGTCTGGCCTTACATTTAGGTCTTTAATCCGTTTTGAGTTTATTTTTGTGAATGGTGTTAGGGAGTGTTCTAATTTCATTCTTTTACATGTAGCTGTCCAGTTTTCCCAGAACCACTTATTTAAGAGGCTGTCTTTTCTCCATTGTATATTCTTACCTCCTTTATCAAAGATAAAGTGACCATATGTGCGTGGGTTTATCTCTGGGCTTTCTATCCTGTTCCACTGATCTATATTTCTGTTTTTGTGCCATATTGTCTTGATTACTGTAGCTTTGTAGTATAGTCTGAAGTCAGGGAGCCTGATTCCTCCAGTTCTGTTTTTCTTTCTCAAGATTGCTTTGGCTATTTGGGGTCTTTTGTATTTCCATACAAACTGTGAAATTCTTTTGTTCTAGTTCTGTGAAAAATGCCATTGGTAGTATGATGGGGATTGCACTGAATGTGCAGATTGCTTTGGGTAGTGTAGTCATTTTCACAATGTTGATTCTTCCAGTCCAAGAACATGGTATATCTCTCCATCTGTTTGTATCATCTTTAATTTCTTTTATCAGTGTCTTACAGTTTTCTGCATACAGGTCTTTTGTCTCCTTAGGTAAGTTTATTCCTAGGTATTTTATTCTTTTTGTTGCAATGGTAAATGGGAGTGTTTCCTTAATTTCTCTTTCAGATTTTTCATCACTAGTGTATAGGAATGCAAGAGATTTCTGTGCATTAATTTTGTATCCTGCTACTTTACCAAATTCATTGATTAGCTCTAGTAGTTTTCTGGTAACATCTTTAGGATTCTCTATGTATAGTATCATGTCATCTGCAAACAGTGACAGTTTTACTTCTTCTTTTCCAATTTGGATTCCTTTTATTTCTTTTTCTTCTCTGATGGCTGTGGCTAAAACTTCCAAAACTATGTTGAATAATAGTGGTGAGAGTGGGCAAGCTTGTCTTGTTCCTGATCTTAGTGGAAATGCTTTCAGTTTTTCACCATTGAAAACGATGTTGGCTGTGGGTTTGTCATATATAGCCTTTATTATGTTGAGGTAAGTTCCCTCTATGCCTACTTTCTGGAGGGTTTTTATCATAAATGGGTGTTGAATTTTGTCAAAAGCTTTTTCTGCATCTATTGAGATGATCATATGGTTTTTCTCCTTCAATTTGTTAATATGGTTTATCACATTGATAGATTTGCGTATATTGAAGAATCCTTGCATTCCTGGAATAAACCCCACTTGATCATGGTGTATGATCCTTTTAATGTGCTGTTGGATTCTGTTTGCTAGTATTTTGTTGAGGATTTTTGCATCTATGTTCATCAGTGATATTGGCCTGTAGTTTTCTTTCTTTGTGACATCCTTGTCTGGTTTTGGTATCAGGGTGATGGTGGCCTCGTAGAATGAGTTTGGGAGTGTTCCTCCCTCTGCTATATTTTGGAAGAGTTTGAGAAGAATAGGTGTTAGCTCTTCTCTAAATGTTTGATAGAATTCGCCTGTGAAGCCATCTGGTCTTGGACTTTTGTTTGTTGGAAGATTTTTAATCACAGTCTCAATTTCAGTGCTTGTAATTGATCTGTTTATATTTTCTATTTCTTCTGGTTCAGTCTAGGAAGGTTGTGCTTTTCTAAGAATTTGTCCATTTCTTCCAGGTTGTCCATTTCATTGGCATAGAGTTGCTTGTAGTAATCTCTCATGATCCTTTGTATTTCTGCAGTGTCAGGTGTTACTTCTCCTTTTTCATTTCTGATTCTATTGATTGGAGTCCTCTCCCTCTTTTTCTTGATGAGTCTGGCTATTGGTTTATCAATTTTGTTTATCTTCTCAAAGAACGAGCTTTTAGTTTTATTGATCTTTGCTATTGTTTCCTTCATTTCTTTTTCATTTATTTCTGATCTGATCTTTATGATTTCTTTCCTTCTGCTAACTTTGGGGTTTTTTTGTTCTTCTTCCTCTAATTGCTTTAGGTGTAAGGTTAGGTTGTTTATTTGAGATGTTTCTTGTTTCTTGAGGTAGGACTGTGTTGCTGTAAACTTCCCTCTTAGAACTGTTTTTGCTGCATTCCATAGGTTTTGGGCCGTTGTGTTTTCATTGTCATTTGTTTCTAGGTGTTTTTTGATTTCCTCTTTGGTTTCTTCAGTGATCTCTTGGTTATTTAGTAGTGTATTGTTTAGCCTCCATGTGTTTGTATTTTTTACAGATTTTTTTCCCGTAATTGATGTCTAGTCTTATAGCATTGTGGTCGGAAAAGATACTTGATATGATTTCAATTTTCTTAAATTTACCAAGGCTTGCTTTGTGACCCCAAGATATGATCTATCTTGGAGAATGTTCCATGAGCACTTGAGAAGAAAGTGTAATCTGCTGTTTTCAGATGGAATGGCCTATAAATATCAATTAAGTCCATGTTGTTTAATGTATCATTTAAAGCTTGTGTTTCCTTATTTATTTTCATTTTGGATGATCTGCCAGTTGGTGCAAGTGGGTGTGAAAGTCCCCTACTATGATTTTATTACTGTCGATTTTCCCTTTTACTGTTAGCATTTGCTTTATGTATTGAGGTGCTCCTATGTGGGGTGCATAAATATTTACAATTGTTATCTCTTCTTCTTGGATCGATCCCTTGATCATTATGTAGTGTCCTTCTTTGTGTCTTGTAATAGCCTTTATTTTAAAGTCTATTTTGTCTGATATGAGAATTGCTACTCCAGCTTTCTTTTGATTTCCATTTGTGTGGAATATCTTTTTCCATCCCCTCACTTTCATTCTGTATGTGTCCCTAGGTCTGAAGTGGGTCTCTTATAGACAGTATATGTCCAGGTCTTGTTTTTGTATCCATTCAGCCAGTCTGTGTCTTTTGGTGGGAGCATTTAATCCATTTACATTTAAGGTAGTTATCGATATGTAGGTTCCTATTACCATTTTCTTAATTGTTTTGAGTTTGTTATTGTAAGTCTTTTCCTTCTCTTATGTTTCCTGCCTAGAGAAGTTCTTTTAGCATTTGTTGTGGAGCTTGTTTGGTCATGCTGAATTCTCTTAGCTTTTGCTTATCTGTAAATGTTTTAATTTCTCCATCAAATCTGAATGAGATCCCTGCTGGCTAGAGTAATCTTGGTTGTAGGTTTTTCCCTTTCATCACTTTAAATATGTCCTGCCAGTCCCTTTTGGCTTGCAGAGTTTCTGCTCAAAGATCAGCTGTTAACCTTATGGGGATTCCCTTGTATGTTAATTGTTGCTTTTCCCTTGCTGCTTTTAATATTTTTTCTTTGTATTTATTTTTTGATAGCTTGATTAATATGTGTCTTGGGGTGTTTCTCCTTGGACTTATCCTGTATGGGACTCTCTGCGCTTCCTAGACTTGATTATTTCCTTACCCGTATTAGGGAAGTTTTCCACTATAATCTCTTCAAACATTTTCTCAGTCCCTTTTTTTTTTCCTCTTCTTCTCATGGGACCCCTATAATTCAAATGTTGGTGTGTTCAGTATTGTCCCAGAGATCTCTGAGATTGTCCTCAATTCTTTTTATTCTTTTTTCTTTATTCTGCTCTGTGGTAGTTATTTCCACTATTTTATCTTCCAGGTCACTTATCCGTTTTTCTGCCTCAGTTATTCTGCTATTGATTCCTTCTAGAGAATTTTTAATTTCATTTACTGTGTTGTTCATCATTGTTTGTTTGCTCTTTAGTTCTTCTAGGTCCTTGTTAAACATTTCTTGTATTTTCTCCATTCTATATCCAAGATTTTGGATCATCTTTCCTATCATTACTCTGAATTGTTTTTCAGGTTGACTGACTATTTCCTCTTCATTTGTTTGGTCTGGTGGGTTTTTACCCTGCTCCTTCATCTGCTGTGTATTTCTGTCTTCTCATTTTGCCTAACTTACCGTGTTTTGGGGTCTCTGTTTCGCAAGCCGCAAGTTCGTAGTTCCTGGTGTTTTTGGTGTCTGCTGCTCAGTGGGTTGTGTAGGCTTCCTAATGGAGGGGACTGGTGCCTGTGTTCTGGTGGATGAGGCTGGCTCTTGTCTTTCTGGTGGGCAGGACCATGACCAGTGGTGTGTTTTTGGGTGTCTGTGAACTTACGATTTTAGGCAGCCTCTCTGCTAATGGGTGGGTTTGTGTTCCTGTCTTGCTAGCTGTTTGCCATAGGGTGTCCAGCACTGTAGCTTGCTGGTCATTGAGTGGAGCTGGGTCTTAGTGTGGAGATGGACATCTCTGGGAGAGCTTTCGCCATTTGATGTTACGTGGGGCCGGGAGGTCTCTGGTGGACCAATGTCCTGAACTTGGCTGTCCCACCTCAGAGGCTCAGGCCTGACACTGGCCAGAGCACCAAGACCCTGTCAGCCACATGGCTCAGAAGAAAAGTGAGAAAAAGAAAGAAAGAAAGAAAGAATATAAAATAAAGTTATTAAAATAAAAAAATTATTAAAAATAAAAAGAGTAGTATAAAAAAAAGAGAAAGAAACAAGAGAGCAACCAAACCAAAACATAAATTCTCCGATGATAACAAGCACTAAAAACTATACTTAAAAAACCCAAAACCAAAAAACAGAAACCAAAAACAGTCAGAACCCTAGGACAAATGGCGAAAGCAAAGCTATACAGAAAAATCATAGAAAGAAGGATACAGATACACACTCACAAAAAGAGCAAAAGGAAAAAAAGGAAAAAAATATGTATATAACAAATTAAAAAAGGAGAGCAACCAAATCAATAAACAAATCTACCAATGATAATAAGCTCTAAATGCTAAACTAAGATAAACATAAAACCAGAAACAAATTAGATGCAGAAAGCAAATCCCAAGTCTACAGTTGCTCCCAAAGTCCACTGCCTCAATTTTGGGATGATTCTTTGTCTGTTCATTTATTCCACAGGTGCAGGTACATCAAGGTGATTGTGGAGATTTAATCTGCTGCTTCTGAGGCTGCCGGGAGAGATTTCCCTTTCTCTTCTTTGTTCGCACAGTTCCTGGGGTTCAACTTTGGATTTGGCCCCGCCTCTGCGTGTAGGTCGCCTGAGGGCATCTGTTCCCTGCCCAGACAGGACGGGGTTAAAGGAGCAGCTGACTCGGGGGCTCTGGCTCACTCAGGCCGGGGGGAGGGAGGGGTACCGAGTGCAGGGCGAGCCTGGGGTGGCAGAGGCTGATGTGACGTTGCAACAGTCTGAGGTGTGCCGTGGGTTCTCCTGGGGAAGTTGTCCCTGGATCACAGGACCCTGGCAGTGGCGGGCTGCACAGGCTCCCGGGAGGGGAGGTGTGGATAGTGACCTGTGCTCGCACACAGTCTCCTTGGTGGCGGCAGCAGCAGCCTTAGTGTCTCATGCCCGTCTCTGGGGTCCGCGCTGATAGCCGCGGCTCGTGTCTGTCTCTGGAGCTCGTTTAGACGGTGCTCTGAATCCCCTCTCCTCGTGCACCCCGAAAAAATGGTCTCTTGCCTCTTAGGCAGTTCCAGACTTTTTTCTGGACTCCTTCCCGGCTAGCTGTCGTGCACTAGCCCCTTCAGGCTGTGTTCACACAGCCAACCCCGGTCCTCTACTTGGGATCCTACCGAAGCTCGAGCCTCAGCTTCCAGCCCCCACCTGCCCTGGCGGGTGAGCAGACAAGCCTCTCGGGCTGGTGAGTGCTGGTCGGCACCGATCCTCTGTGCGGGAATCTCTCTGCTTTGCGCTCTGCACCCCTGTTGCTGCGCTCTACTCCGTGGCTCCAAAGCTTCCCCCCTCTGCCACCCACAGTCTCCACCCGCGAAGGGCCTTCCTAGTGTGTAGAAACTTTTCCTCCTTCACAGCTCCCTCCCAGAGGCGCAGGTCCCGTCCCTATTCTTTTGTCTCTGTTTTTCCTTTTTTCTTTTGCCCTACCCAGGTACGTGGGGGAGTTTCTTGCCTTTGGGAAGTCTGAGGTCTTCTGCCAGAGTTCAGTAGGTGTTCTGTAGGAGTTGTTCCACGTGTAGATGTATTTCTGATGTATTTGTGGGGAGGAAGGTGATCTCCACGTTTTACTCCTCTGTCATCTTGAAGGCGCCCCCCAGACTTGAATTCTTTTGGAGAAATTTGTAGTGCATATTATACCTCTTGGGTTGCAAAGTGATATTGTTTTAGTAGAAAATGTTACTGTAAAACCCAGTGAGTGGGTTGCTTTGTACTGACGTCTATAGTCCCCTTCTCTCCCGCCCCCTTTCTCCCCAGTTATCTTAGCTTTCTCATTTAAGCCCAAGTTATTTCAGACAATAAGTTATCTGCTGAATGATACTTTCCTCGTTAGTTCTTTCACTGGAATTTTTTTGTATCCCCAGCATTCATTCATTTATTCATTCATTCATATGCTCAATCATTTATTTAATCGTCACTCAGTAAATGCTAATGAAAAGATATATCTATATGCTTATATCTAACTGCAAAATCCACATATCTCCTTGGATATATAATGTGCATATCAAACTTAATAGGTTTAAAACAGCAGTTCTGGTTTCCCACTGCCACTTTTTCCTCCTGCAGTGTTCCCCATCCAAATACATTGCTCACTCCTTCTGGTGATTTAGGCTAAAAATTCTGGCGATATCCTTGGTCCTCTTATTTCATTCATAACCAATAACTGATCTGTAAGCAACTCTGTTGACTCTGCTTTCACTGTCTACCCAGAATCTGACCATTTCTCATCAATTCCACTGTTACTACCGAAGTCCAACCCACCATCAACTCCTGCCTGGATTATTGCAACAGCCTCTTAACTGGACTTTCTGCTTTCTCCCTTGGTCCCTCATCTTCAGTCTATTGTCAACGCAACAGCCTGAGTGAACTTTGAAAAATGGAAGGCAGATATGTCACTCTTCAGCTCAAAAACCTCAGTGACTTCCTATTTCATGAAGAGTAAAAAGGCAGAGTTCTTACAGTGGCCTACAAGGTCCTATACATTTGACCCCCTGTTGCTTCCCTAACTTCAGTGCCTACGACACTCCCCTTGACTAACTCCACTTGACCCAAACTGGCCTTCTTGCAATTCTTTAACATGCCAAGTATGCTCCTGCCTCACAACTTTTGCAACCACTGTTCCCTCTGCCAGGAATTCTCTTTCCCCAGATATCCATGTGGCTTGTTCCTTCACCTCCCAATCTTTGCTCAAATGTCACCTTTTCAAAGAGTTCTTCTCTGTCCACTCTATTTAATATTATCACCTCTTTATACTATACACTCCCTTTGCCTCTTACTGAAAACCAAAGCTTCAGCTTGAAACATGGTAGACACAATAATTATTTGTTGAATGAGTAAATGATTTCATATGTGATGTAGAAGCCAATGAGGTCGCATATAATCTGAGGAAGTAGATGTATTTCAAAGTACTATTTTTATTTTTGTATGTCTTCAAGGTTCCGTCTTATTATAGGTTCTCATTTGGAAATAAAAATGAGCTTTAATGAACCTAAAACATTCTGTAGACATAGTGAGATCTATCGTTTGCTTACTAAAATAGTCAGGATATTCCGCATAGCAGTCAGTATTCTAAATGCTAGTTTTAAAAATTATGTGACTACAGGCTGTGCAGTTGGCATTTTGAAGAATTTTATGGAAGAATTTTTCTAACATTTTTCTAACATGTTAGAAAAAATGAGATCACATCAATATTAGCTTTTCCACATCTAACTTTGAGTAAGGTATGTGTAGTGCACATGATATTTGTTTTGAGTAAAATTGTGTTACATGACAGTTGTGAGCCTCTATATCCAGGAACACACTTTAATGGTGTGACTTAGGAAGCCTAATGGCACCTGCATTTTGTAAAATGGGAAAATATTTTGTAAAATGGGAAAATCCATTTTTGGCATGGTCCCCAGTTTGAAAGTTACTCTTTGCATCCAAAAGGACAGAATACAACCGATCCATGGTCATAACTAAGATCAGCGCAAAGGACAGAGCCAGACACAGCTGAGAACCAGAAAACACAGAACTAGATGTAGACAGTGCTGGGTTCCTGTGGACAAAAGGAGTTTCCACTCCAGTGACACAGAACTTGTGACCCACATCTTGCAGAGGGTAGTTAAGGGAAGCAGAGACCTCTTAGGAATACAGTTGTCAAACAGCTATGTATTTACCATGAATTCATAAGCAGAGCCTGAAACATTTCTTCAAATAGAAATAACAGAGCTGGTCTAGAGATCCCAATACAAATCAGTTCTGGGCAAGAACAGTGTTGGTTCCACCAGTGAAGATCAGTAGAATCAAGAGAAGAGAGATCTGGCCTGGACAGGTCTGCTTAACCTCCCTTGGTTATACATTTCCAGTTGATTTTTAATGAGGGAGATCTGGAAATTAATATTTGAATTTACTCTATGTCATTTATGGTTTGCTGTATGTAACAATGCTTAAGTGAACTGTGTAATTACTGTATCATAGTTCTCATTCTGTATTTTAGACTCATTCATTCTTTTTTTTTTTTGCGATACGTGGGCCTCTCCCTGTTGTGGCCTCTCCCATTGCGCAGCACAGGCTCTGGATGCGCAGGCTCAGCGGCCATGGCTCACAGGCCCAGCCGCTCCGCGGCATGTGAGATCTTCCCAGACCGGGGCACAAACCTGTGTCCCCTGCATCGGCAGGCAGACTCTCAACCACTGCACCACCAAGGAAGCCCGACTCATTCATTCTTAACTAATCTGTATGTGGTCATCATAAAGATCCACGTGAAAGAACCTTCTTTTACTCTACATAGATATTTGAGTTGACCTGAGTCCACTGGGCTGTTGTACATAGCATTCCAAGGACCAGAGTGGGCAGGCCAAGAAAGCAGGGCTCATCATGGAGAGCTGCCTCTCAAAGGCTTTTTCCTTTCAGGAAAGTATTAAGGTTATATAAGCAAATTAAAAAAACCTGTCGGGTAATGAGTCAAAGCCATTAAGCATGGAGCTTGATGTTTTTTGTTTTCCCAACCTTATACCCTACTTCTGTTCTTTTATTTAAATTATTTAGTGGGTGTTCAATAATTCTGGCTAGAAAGACAGAATTTGTTCTTGCTTATGATGGAAGTGTCAGCAGTGAGAGATGCACTCCTTGGAGATGCACAGTTTGGTGATGTAGAAACTGATGAGGAAAAATAACAAGGTGAATCACACCTCAGCTACTAGATTAATGCATCAAATTAAATGTTACTATTCAGGAAAGACAGCAGAAGGAAACCGCTTCCATGGTAACTGTTGTCAGAATTGTATTTTTACTCATCTTTCAGAAAATATATGAAAGCCAAATAATATAGCTCTAGTGATACTTGTAATGATTTACTCATTTTCAAATAGCAAGAGCTCTGAAGGCTTGATTTCATCTCTCTCTTGAGTTGGCATTGTCAGTTTAATATCCAGCCAACATTAATCACTGAGGGTGAATGTATAGAAGACAGTTCGTATAATTGTCCAAAGATGGTTTATCAGTGAAAGTGTATTGTTACAAAGTTCTCCTGGGTTGCCGAGTGATCACTAAGAAAGATCTTAGTGTGACTCCTTCCCCCACCCTCAATAATATTAGATGTAGCTTCTCTTCTTTGGCTGGTCATGAGGAATTTTACAAATACATTTTCAGTAGAGAGAACTCATGATTTATTCACTGGACTATCTGGATTATCAATGCCTATTTTCTCTCTTTCTCTTCAGTGTCTATCTTTTGTCTGTATCGGACTTTGAGAGCACTTCAAACTGAGGGGTAGGTAAGAAAAGGGAGGAAGCTGAAACTGGATTCTCTTTAAAACTGGTTTATTTAGAAAAGAGCTCTCGTAAAAGATTTGGTCAGAAATCAGAATTCAACCTGCTATCCTTTTTTTCTGTATTATCAGATTGGATAATTGAATGTTGGCTTGATTTCTTTCAGAGCAGGCGTTCTATCTTTCTTGGCTAGGCTGGCACAGAGAACAAGGTCATACAGTGACCTGCTTCCTTCACTGGGAGATGCTGATCTGCTGTGACCTGTGAGAAGACTCTGCCTTGCTGATGTTTTGGTGTTGTTTCTGTAATATCCATCTAGGCTAGGACTTCGGCTTCCTAGTTACAGGTTAAAAGATAGATTAATTAACAAAATACCTTAGTATTTGTTGGACTTGTATGTGTTCACATGACTTACTGACCTTGTGCAATGCTTATTTTGTAATAAATTACCATGTATTAATTCTCACAATTAAATTCTACAATCCAAACTATAGTTTAACTCTCCAGAGTGGAAGACTTCCTGTCTTTTACTTTAAAGGCATGTTTCTTAAGTCTCTATTTGTTAGCAAACACTTTGAAATTTCATCCTATTAATTCAGTCCTAGAGCTATCTGAATTCTATCTTTAAATGCTGAGAAAGACCTCTCCAGCAAGCTTTTCTTAGCTCTCTCTAGCCCTCAGCATTCTCATTCCTCATATTTAAATGTACTTGCTACCCATACCGTACTCTCGTTCATATTAAATTGAATAGTCAATCATGGTTAAACTAATATGTGACATCTTTACAAATAATATTTACTATTATCATTTAATTGAAGTATTATATTTCTCTTTGGTTTCTCATTTCATTTCCGTAACCAGATTATAAACTTTTTGATCTAAATACTAATTCTTCTATATCTGTATATCTGCCACAGTATCTCACCCAAGGTAGGGATTCAATGCAAGTTTGTTAATGGGTTAACCAAACCAATGCAAGTTTGTTAATCCTGTGAAATGGAACATGCTAGAAGTAAACATGATGATATTCTCTCCCACGAGCTACCTATTTAAATGCATCTTGGGAAGAACATTGAACAAATTAATTTGCAAAATTGCCTTCATGTAACATTTGCAGCTGTTCCACTTCTCAGGAAAATGATTCATATTATCTCAAAGACACGACAACTTGAACAAGGTCAAAGCATAATACCTAATGGTATTTAGCAATGCAAATATAAAATTTGCAAATTTTGCAGAGTCTAAATGCACATTGGATTTTCTAGGGGGTGCCCAGCTATATTGGGAGGGAGAGCTTGACTGATAACCTTTCCAAAACGTTAATATAGTTTTCTTCTTCTGTTTTTCTCTTCCTCCTTTTACTTTACCCCCTCCTTTCTAAATTATTGAGCTCTTTCTATGTGGCCAACTTTTTCTGGGAACTTTTTGTTACGTTGTTATATAATTTAATCATCACATACATCCTGTTGGTAAGCTATTATTATTTATATTTTAATGACCAGGAAACATTGAGGTTTGGAGGTTTAAGGACTTCTGGCATAACTTGGCACTTTTTCTCACTGAACCTCATCTTTCTTTCTTTGATGTGTGACCTTGTATAAAAATATCATTTAACCCTTCTGTGCCTTTTAAAAATGTCTTTCTTCTATAAGAGGATAATAAAAAAGTCTGCCTTACTAGCTTTATGTTATTCTAGATAATTGAGATAAAACACAAGAAATATAGGGCATTATTATTTTTATTATATATGAGTCTTGATCACATTGGTGATCACCAATGTGCAAACTTACAATAAGGGATTAGAACTAGATTATAATTTTATATGTCCTATTGATATTTTCTTTTGCCTCTTTAAGACTCCTAAAACATATTCCCATATTTGAGTTTTTGCATTACACAGAAAAAAGATCCACAAGCTGGACTTTTATGTTTCTCTAGCTGTGAGATAGACCCAGATTGGTCATGTACAGAAAAGCCTGTATGAGCAAAGAGTAACATATTTTCTCATTTATTTATTTATTTATTTCTGCTTCTAAATCTCAGTTACATGGCTTTATTCAATAGAATATTAGATCAGTTCAGTTCTCAAGTTGTGATTTTATAAGACTTATGAGAAAATCTGTTGATAGTGAGACTGCTTGACATTTTCTTTTACATTTTGCTCCTTTCTCACTTCTTTTTTTTTTTTAATATTGGTGCGCAGTTGATTTACAGTGTTGTGTTAGCTTCAGGTGTACAACAAAGTGATTCAGTTATGCATGTACATATATCTATTCTTGGCAGGATTCTGTGTCTCCTGTTTTTCTATGTTGAGAAAAACATACTGTGCAACCAAGATTGATGCAAGACCCCCTGGTGAAGGAACTCAACCCGTTCTTTCTTCAGCAACTCAACCTGTTACAACAAAGCATGCTTCTAGTATCTGATTAGCTGGTTCTCTTCCTTCCTTCTTAGTTGGGGAATTTCCAAAGCTGTCCTCTCTGAAATGCCATAAAAGGTCCTGGAACTCAAAAGAAGAAGGTCTTTGAAATTCTATGAACTTTTCCCACTGTATTTGAAGAAAAAAGGGTGGAAACTCTTGAAGGATCTAGATCTATTGAAGAATCATTGAGAGTAGGGGAAAAAAACATGAGCAAAAAGATAAAGGGAGGGAAAAATTTTTCTTGAATATGTTATAGTTTATGCATGTGTGCACACACAGACACACACACCATATATGTTTGATATTTTAATGAACATAGAGTAAACAATATTATCATAGCAATGAGGGAAATAAAAACAAGAAAAGGGACTTCCCATATATATGGATATATTTTTCTTTCTTTAAGTAAAAACATTGTGTATTTCATCATTTTAATGAGACTCTTTTAAAGTGTACAATACACCCTCCTGACTTCTTATATAGAGGACCCTCACTGTCATTGTGCACTTTCTAAGGAGGCAATGCTGGAAAGAAAACTAAACCAGGAGACCTTCCCCCAGGCTCCAGCTCATTCTTCTACTCACCAGCCATGAGAATGTCCTGATCATTTCCCCTCTTTTGTCTCAGCTTCTTCACGTGGAAAATTCAGGCAAAATTTAGAAATATATTCTGCCCAGGTGCAACCCGCTTCCAGCTCCCTGTCTGTGAGCCAATATTGTTCTGCATTTCCTCCAATTAACTCTGATGATGTAAAAAGATTAAAATGCATCCTCCATGGCAGAATGGCACCTTGAAATTTTAACTTCTGTGACTCCATAGTTCTGTGATTTCCTTCTAATTATGTGGGCCAAATTTGGTTAAGTGGGGAAAATTCTCTGATTTTTCTGCCAAAAATAAGAAGAAAATTTTTTCTGCATTAAGATGTACTTTATAATGTGATGAATATAATAATTACTTGATGGACATATTACTATATTGCATATCTTTCTGTGATAAATATATTAGGGAACCTTATTTCCCAAAGTGATTGCCAAAAAAAACAAGGGGCTTCCCCGGTGGCACAGTGGTTAAGAATCCACCTGCCAATGTGGGGGACAGGGCTTAGATCCCTGGTCCGGGAAGATCCCACATTCTGCGGAGCAACTAAGACCGTGCGCCACAACTGCTGAGCCTATGCTCTAGAGCCTGCGAGCCACAACTACTTAGCCCGTGTGCCACAACTACTGAAGCCCATGCGCCTAGAGCCCGTGCTCCTCAATGAAGAGTAGCCCCCGCAATGAGAAGCCTGTGCACTGCAACAAAGAGTAGCCCCCGCTAGCTGCAACTAGAGAAAGCCTGCCTGCAGCAACAAAGACCCAATGCAGCCAAAAAAAAA
>NW_006797957.1:993412-1006849 GCF_000442215.2 Lipotes vexillifer | reverse complement strand
CAAAAAAAAAAAAAAAAAAAAGAAAAAGAAAATATTTACCTACAGTCTCATTAGTAATCAACTGTTTACCTGTTTTACGTTTTCTGTGATCCCTTCTGGCAGAGAAGACAGTTTTATTAATCTGGCTTCTAACTCTAATTATAGCATTTTTCTCTCTCAAGCGCCATCTCTCCTAGAAGCCCATAGCTCTCCTCTTTAGGAAGCAGAGCTTATGTCATCCTCCTGGTGTCTGCTCAGGCTTGCTTGATACCTTCCAGGTCTTCTGCTCTCTGTTTGTAAAGCATTTTCTTGTCTTATTGCTATGCCACTCTGGATATGTTTCCTTTGTTACTTAAATGAGTGTCTCCTTAAATAAACTGAGTATATCTTAAGAGCAGGGAAACTTCTTCTAAGTTTTCCTCTGTTACCCAAACCATGTACCTTATAGAGCATAGTAAAGTAAAATACATGCTCAGTGGATGTTGTGATTGATAGTAGACATCTCAATTCAAGTTGCTCATTTTCTACTGAAATTCAGTCTTGTAATATTTTCTGAATTCTGAGAGAGTGTAAACTGTTCATTTCCCATATTCAGTTATGCACACACTCTGTAGAATTTACAACTCCTTACAAGTAGTAAAGAATACTAATTGAATACTTCTTAGGTATTCATTTTTGCATGAAAACATATATATCCTGGAAATACCTGCTTTTTATTTCCGTAAGTAGATAGTCATCTTTTTCTCTTGTTTTCATGTCCATATTAATGTTAACTATTCTAGACTATAAGTCCCAAGAAAACATAACTGTGTCTTTCAGCTTATATAATGTACCTTACCCAAAGCCGAGCATTTATGATTGCTTAGTAGCATAACATTGCTGGATAAGATGCAAGGCCAATCTTAGGTGAGGAACCTAAAAGTCTTCTAAAGTTATTTAATATGATACCATGAGGTAAAAAAACAGAAAAACAAAAGCACACTGTTAAGATGTATAAATTGTTCTTCAGTGAAGGAGGTTTGTGTATGTAATTGAGTTTAGTTGTTTCTGTTTATAGAGCTCCTGTAATTTCCCTGTGCCAGATCCTGAGTCAAAAGAAAAATCTCAAAGTGCTTAGGCAACAGCTGTTCTCAGTCTTTCAGGGTGGTAATTCTGAGCCCAGGGTTGTGCTTATTCTTGTCATGAAATGACGCTCTTTGACTTTAAAACCCTGCATTCTTCCACAGTGCTATTACAGTGACAGGTCTTGTAAAAACATGTGTTAATCTTTAAGTCTGTTTAGCAGATATCCCAGTGGAGAAAATAGCCCATTATGACCTTACGTGTGGTTCACGAACTCTTCTCTGAAGTATTCCTGTGATTTTGTATCACTGAACACATTCCTAAATCTCGCCGTGCAGGTCCTTCTTTGTAAAAGAAGAGCAATACTCTTTGAGGTAGTCTTTGTGTTTTCAGTGGGTTTCAGTGATGCTGGTCAGTTAGTCAACTCTAAAATATTTAATAAACCATAAGTGATATGGCTGTATATTACAAAAACTTTCTACCCATCCCAGCCATTCTTCTAATTTTTCTACCATTTGGAAGAAGTGGGTTAATATGAAATAAAAACAAATAATATCAAAAGATGTAATTTGTAAAACAATAATGATGAGGGCTCATTTTACCTGATTTGAAAACATATTTAAAATTGACAATTAGCAAAACTATATGCATGGTATTTTGTTAAAGAAAAACAGATCAGTTGATATAGAATAGCATAGAGATACCAGAAGTTAAAACTTACTTTAATCATTTCTAGGACAGAGCAGAAATAACAGAATGGTAGGGAAAAGTAGCATTTGTCAGGTATTTATTTTGGTCTAGAGAAGAATCTGTACTCTGTGTACAAATGCAGAATGTATAGCAAAGGAAAGAGAAATGGAATGTAAGAAAAATAACATACATCACTGGATTGAAATTACTTAAAATGGATACAGATATTTTAGATGAATATACTAATTCCATTTGCTAACTATGCAAGGAAGATGAATGTTTAAGGAAATCTTAAATCATTTTATAGGAAAATGTGATGCCTCTCAGCATTAAAGTGAATTCAAATGTTAAAACAGTCTTCCCGATAAAGGTAACAAAATCAGATTTTTTTTCCTATGGAGAAACAAGAATGCTGTTGATGACATTGCACTAATTGTTTCAGCTGTTGTGGAAAGTAATCTGTCAATATGTTTGAATCATAGTGTTGTTATTGATGATGATGAGGATGGTGATGATGATGACATATGCCAGACACTGTGCTAAGTGGGGGACATTTAAAAGAAAGCTCTGTGTCTTGGCCACGTGTGTGTATATATGAGCAGACACGTCATTGATCACGTCACACAAAGCCCCACAGTCTCCTGCCCACCTTTTCAGATTCATTGTTTGACATTTCCTCCAAAAGCCATTTATCTACAGGCCATATTCATTAAAAAAAATTTTAAAGTTTGTTTTCCATATTCATGTTTTACTCTATTTTTTTTTTTTTTTTTTGCGGTACGCGGGCCTCTCACTGTTGTGGCCTCTCCCGTTGCGGAGTACAGGCTCCGGACGCGCAGGCTCAGAGGCCACGGCTCGCGGGCCCAGCCGCTCCGTGGCATGTGGGATCTTCCCGGACCGGGGCACGAACCTGCGTCCTCTGCATCGGCAGGCGGACTCTCAACCACTGCGCCACCAGGGAAGCCCCCTTTTTACTCTATTTTTTACAGATGTTTCCTCCCAGGTGCCGAATGTCTTTTCTCCTCTTGGCAGGAAGATTCTTACTCATTTTAAAAAATTTTGTTCAAACCGCACCTTGTCACTGAAGCCTTGGTCCCTGTGGCCCCTTAGGCACACGGAGGATGGCAGCCCTGCCTGCTTCTCCGGAGGCTGCCGCTTCCTTGAGCGTGGGGCTGTGTCCCAGCCATCTTTCTACACAGGGTGGGACTCAACACGTGTGTGTGGAAGGAGTAAATAAAATAAGCAAAGGAAAATCCCAGTATTAATATTATTTGCTAGCCCTTTCATTGAATTCTGTTAAACTGAAGCTTGTCACATTGACTTGTTATAAACGTATTTAACAACGATCAAATTGTCTGACTCTGAGCAATTTCTTTCAAATGGAGTAAGCAGTTACTACCGGGCTACGCTATTTTGCAACAGGGTTTTCTTGGGGTTTGTACTTGTCTCATTGCTTATTTGCTGTAAAATGAGCCTTTTGCTGGGAGGTTCTTTACAGCAATAACAGACATACAGAGATTTGCCTAAATTTGAATTCAAAACACTTTTCTTTGGAATATTCATTTGGAAGTTTTGCTAAGTCATAATTTATGTGTAGTTTTTTGTTTTATGTGTAGTTACTCTTTTTACCACAATATATTCTTGTTTATAAAGATGCTCAAAGAAGTACATTTATCACCTCTTTTAGGTCAGGGTGCCATTAATGAACTCTTCTCTACTATTTAATATTCTTAAGAGAAATATGCCTAAAGATCTATCTTATACTCAGGAAGTAAGGTTGTTTTTTTTTTTTAAACTTTTGGGACCCAGAGATGAAAAATTTCCCCTTGTACAAATTACTCATCAAATAAAAATTTTCATGCAAAAATTAATGCTTTAAGACACAGAATGAATTTAGATGAAAGACTCTGTGATATTTATAGTAGATAAATAGAGGTTCTGCTACAGATGACAGAGACCATACCTGACAAGACAGAAATTTCTTTCTCTCTCAAGGAGTTGTCTGAATACAGGAAGCTCAGATCAAGGATGATGACCCTGTTCTACTGATACATGGTTGTTTGGGGTAGACATGGCGTCCCGTGGTATTAGGGATTGAGGTGCCTTCTCTCTCATTGCTCTGTATTTAAAATTTAATATGTTAATTTCCTTTTAATTTTATTTATTTATTACAGAGTGACTGTCTGATCAGCAGTTATTCTTAACAAGAAGTAGAAGTCATGGTTTATTTATAGTATTTTATAGGTTTGGCATGGTAAAAGAGTCTTGACAATAAATACTTGGTTAGTTAATTGAAAGTTCATGTATTTGGGGGAAGGGTTGTTAATGTACAACTGTTCGAAAGACCCTTGTGGTATGTGTTGTGGAGCAAACCGTCCAGGGTGGGAAGCGATCATACATCACTGTGGAAGGAGGGACAAATGCAGTGCTCCTGAAGTCCTGAGTTCGTTCCCAGCAGGCGTGTGAAGGAAGCTTCCTGGAAAGTAATGGCGTTGCGCTGTCCTTGGAGGATGTCTATAATTCGAAGTGGAGGAGAAAGGCAAAGAGGAGCATGAGGTGGCATTGAGGGAAGGGGGAGTGGAAAGTGTCTGGTTGCCGTGCATGTAGCACTTCACACACGACACCCACTGTACCTTAGGAATGAGGTCTGGAGAAAGGAGGTTTGTGTGTGTGTAGGGGGTAGGTGTTGCATGTATCCTTGTCCTTTTTATTTTTTTCTTTCCTGATTGGGTGACAAAAGAGAGTTTTACCTTGGATAATACTTAACAAAACTTCACTGATTTGTTAATTTACGTTATGCAAGACGCTTCTGTGAGCTATACCAATCTTTAATACCTAGAACATATGATTCATGTTTAGATGAGATTATCTTTGTATTTGGATTAAATCACGATGAGGACAGTATTTGTAAATGTGTGACTTTCAAAGGGGAATATAAACTCTCGTTATCCACGAAGGGCCTGGTTTGAAGTGCTTTCTGAAGTTAATAGGTTGTGCTATCCCATTTTACCGGCACATTCTGCTGATACATCATTTAGAGAAAATTCCAATTCCTGATGAAGAGCAGAGTGCTGACATGAGTTTTCACTTAGGTGTGCAGAAAGAATCGGTTAGCTTTGTGCACAGAATAGGCTGCAATCAAGCTTTAATTAGTCAGACTTTTGCATAATTCATCACGGTCCCTTTGAAAGTCCAGTTGAATCTGCTCTTAATCTTTGTCACTATGGGACCCTTTTAAAGGACTTTTATTAGTTCCTTGCTGCACAGATATTTAGGTCTTCCAAGTAAGGCCATGACAATGCACCTGATCTCTTCTTAAAGAAATGAATTGTTGGGCTTCCCTGGTGGCACAGTGGTTGAGAGTCCGCCTGCCGATGCAGGGGACACGGGTTCGTGCCCCGGTCCGGGAAGATCCCACATGCCACGGAGCGGCTGGGCCCGTGAGCCATGGCCACTGAGCCTGCGTGTCCGGAGCCTGTGCTCCACAATGGGAGAGGCCACAACAGTGACAGGCCCGCATACCGCAAAAAAAAAAAAAAAAAAAAAAAAGAAAAAAGAAAAAAAAAGAAATGAATTGTTACATAAGGATCCATAAAGAAATGAATCAGTCCATAAAATTTTCTTCTTCTTAAATATCTTTCTTGATATCAATATAATCAGCTTTAAAGATAGGAAAGTAAGCTAAGGTTCTTTCTGTCTTTTTGAATCCATAGGCTGTCCATCTGGCCCAGGCAAGCTTCCAGATTGAAGCCTTCGGCTCCAAATTCATTCTTGACCTCACACTGAACAAGTAAGTATTTAGTTATGATCCTGTTAAGAAGTAAGTGCAGTAAAACTCTACTTCTTGATAATATTTTAATCAAAATAATGTCTGTTGTTGAAGCAACTGATATTTTCTAGCTGATTATGTCATACAGCACTTAAAGAAAAATATAAAAGTCTGAAGTTAATTCTTTTAATAATACTAATGTCTTTTTATTCCTGAAAGAAGAGGCATTTAACATTTAATTTGTTAAAAATCTCAAATACAGTTCTTAGATATTGTGATTTTAAATGGAACAAATATTTAAAGTAATGCTAGTTAATTAAGTGCTAACTATAATCTTTACAATATATAGCAAGCATGATAAATTACTGACTCAAGTATAGTTAGACTTCAGTCTAGAAATTCCACTTTACCATTCAGTATGCAATTCACATGACTTTTGTATGAAGAACAGAAGAACAGAAGAAAATGATGACTTGCAAATACCTATTCTGAGAAGGTTCTTTGCTTCGTAATTTGCTCTAATACAGTTTGTTAGAAATTTTGGTCCTGATGAAGATTTACCCGATTTTTCTCTGAGCATGTGTTTATGTTGATATTTAAATGCTATTTCCCAAGTTGGAACCAATTGCACAGATGTCTTTGTACAAAGCACGAACAAGAGCTGTTGCCTTAAGCAGGGCTCTTCAGCCTCGAATTGAGCCAGCAGTGAGCCTTTCTTTGGTGAAAGAGCTTTCCTGCATGGTTTTCTTTAGCTTAAGAAGCTCCAGTCCATATTTTAAACTCTCATCAGTATTTTGACCAAGACTGAATTTTTGCCAGAAAAATACCACGTAATGCTATCAGACACTACAGTGTGGGTGACCACAGTCAATATCTGAGAAATTGCAGAAGGCTATAAAGAACAACTATTAAATTTCTTGTGTGCCAAATTCTGTGAGCTCTGCAGAAAAAAAGATGCAGGGTCAGCTTGGGTGCTCCTTACTCAAGTGTAATTGCAGCTTTAAGTCAGAATGAATCAGCAGAACTCAGAATTTCCTGTGTTGAAGATATTGCAGGTTTTCCTCTTTGAGTCTGCTGAGCATTGGTTGAGTTCCTTTTCACCATGCTGGGTCAGCACTGTGCCTGCGAAAGGGTCATATGGGGACATCCAGGGTACTTAGAGGTCTGGAGGCACATCAGAAAATTATTTACCACTAATATTTAACATGCAGAGGAATCTAATTGAGCACCTACTATGAGCAGTCCTTGCCTTAAGGAGCTTATAGTCTACTTGGGAGAGGTTAATAGATAAACGTATAATTTTAAGAGCAGTGTGAAATTGGTTGTGCTGGAGATAAACATGGAATGCTATGGTAGCACTAGAGAGAGGAAGCTCTCCAGGCTGGAGGAGTGTGAAAAGGCATCTTAGGAAAGGTGATGCTTGAGCTAAATCTTGGAGGGCAAGTGCTAGTGAGGAAGGGAAGTGTTGGGGATGGATGGGCGAGAGAGGGAGAGAGAGAGAGAGAGAGGGAGAGAGAGAATGGAGAATTGTGTTCTAGGCAGAGGAGAGAGTGTGTGCTAAGGAGGCGGGCCATGTAGCAGTGGGGCATGTTAAAGGGAGCATGAGTCTTTTGTTGAACTTCTTGGTAAATTACAAGGTTGAGGGAGGTGAGTCAGAAGAGGTAGGCCCAGGGACAGCTCAACTCATGCAAGATCTTGTATGTCATGCTCAGTGCTTGGCTATTATCCCCTAGACTGTGAAAAATGAAGTAAGCAGGTAAACAGAAGTTCTGTTCTCAGGAAGTACTGAAAGGCATGGAGAGGGAATGCTTTTAAGGAGTCTTCGATTGATAAAAATCATTAGGATTGCTTTGATGTGGGTGACAAGGCAGAAAGAAGAGTTAAAGTTAACAGGTACCTTGATTGCGTAGCTGGGTGGAAGGTGGTATCCAGGTGAAATGGGCAGCGCAGGGAAAAAACAGGTTAAATGGTGAAGAGAAAAGAATGTGAAATCAGAGTAGACATAACTGATTTCAGGGGCTTTGGGACATACATGAAGCCATGTCTAGGCAGTAGGTGGATATAACAGTCTAAAGCTCAGGGAAGAGGTGGGGGCTAGAGATAGTAGAGTTGAAAGTAGTTTCCATATGAATGTTAATGACAAACGTGGTTGTGAATGAGACCATGTTCATTCAGGAGGGGTGGGTAAAATAAGGAGAGCATAAGTTGGGCAGATTGTTACGGGTTGAGGAGAGGAAGAGGAGCCAATGAAGGGACAGAGAATGAGTGATGAGAGTAGTGGGAGGAGAATCAGGAGCATGATTGAATAGAGAGTTTCAAAACAGAAAGTTGGGATATATAGCCTCACATGCAGCAGAATGGTCTAGTGAGATAGCGGGCAAAGATTGCCTTTGTATTTACCTATTAAGTAATCACTGATGGTCTGAAGGCAGCAGTTTCCATAAAGTTTGGGGCAGAAACCAGGTTACAGTGGGCTGGGAGTGATTGAGAGGAGATGGTTTGGAGACAGCATTGCTCATTGGGTAAGTTTGGGTGAGAAGGAAAGAGAGCTAGCGTAGTAGCCAGAAGAAGACATTGGGGTCTAGGAAGGGGTTTTCAGGGATAACAGAGCAAGTGTTAGGCTGACAAATGGAGATGTTAAGAGTGAGAGATGAAGATACAGAAGAGAGGAGATAATTTATGGAGCAGGATCTGGGTGAAGATAGAAGGGAGTGAGAGCAAGAACACAAGGGCAACTTAGTTTTGAACCAGGAGAGAGTTCACTCCTAACTTGTATGAAGGTATTAGGGCATATGCAGGTAGAGATAAGCTTGTAGGAGAAGGGATGGAGTTCAGTGCATCTCTGAAGATTTCTTTCTTCTTGGAGACGGCATTATCTACCATTGGGATGGAGAAGGAGGGTGAGTTGGGCTTGAGTCAGGAAAATGATGAAAGTTTAGGCTAACACGGAGAGAAATGGGTGAGGAAGCTCACCAAGGTCATGTTAAAGAATTTATGAGCAATCTTCATTAGAAGTCATATGTTATGTGTTGGTCTTTGTACCTGATGGTGTTTTATTTTATTTTTTTAACCTGGAGTGCTCAGTAACTCCGTCACTGCACAGTGTGGGGGAGGAAGGTAGATTGTAGTGCGGATGTTTTCTGGTTCATGTTTTCTGGTGGTGACTCAGAGGAAGAGCAGTGGAGACAGAGCTCTTTGAATACTGGTGAATAACTAGGGTAGTTTGCTATCAGGATCCAGTTTGGGTAAGAATGGAGATGAGATCAACAGGACCAGGAAAAAATGGAGGTCTCTGTAGGGACAAGTAAATGCAGTGAGAGGGAGACCATGAGACCTGTAATCACATAGTATCTCCCCTGTTCAGAGTCCCGAGCCTTCTGAGCGCAACGTGTGTGTGCAATGCTCACATGACCTCCAGAGACAAGGGAATTGGGTAAGAGTGTGACAAGTGTTGGCCAGGGTGGGTCTCTACTTTAAATAACTTTCGATGGCTGTGATTCACTAAATTTCAATGGCTGCTCCATTAGAATGAACGTGAAGAGTCAAGAGAATTTTTAAAATCAGTCATGGAGAAAGAGCTTCTGAGCAAAGAGGAATCTCATTTCCACCAAAGGGTGGTCGTTGCCACACTATTTACGATTTTAAATGGTTAAGGTGGGGAAGGGCAAAAGGTGTATGATAGGTATACGAGCTCAGTGAAGGAAAGAAAGCATTAAGGTGTTAACATAAGCTAATTAAAGTGGTATCTGAAGAATCTAAATGGTTAATGACCTCACCGGGGCTGGACTGCCAGCTTGTGAACGCTACCCTGATGGGAGTTCCTGGGAGGCGAGCTTTCTGAGTCTGTGCTTTCATGGATTGAACAAGTGAGGCCTTGGCTTGCTGAGGCATCTCATGGCAGAGGTGCATGTTTTAACTTAGCCAACAAATATTGAGTGAGCATCTGCTCTATGCCTGCAATTGCTGTAGGTGCTGATGCTGCTGGGAGTGAAATAGACAAGTTCGCTGTCTCCCCTCATGGGGCTTTGTTCCAGGGGAAGACGGACAGTGAGCCACTAAATAAAGACGAGTGCATTGAAAAACATATAGCTGGGCTACGTGATGGAAAGAGACTTCAGCTGGGAGTGGCCAGTGTGGTTTAGATGTCACAGAAGCCAGAAGGTCTCTCTGAAGAGGGACATTTAGCTGAGACCTGATCATCCAAGATGAGACACCACATGAGGCTGGAAGGTGAGAAGGTTCCACTCAGCTGGGACTGTGAGACAGCAAGTGCTGAGGAGAATGTGGAACGTTCAAGAAGGACCAAGGCTGATGTGACTGGAGTGCAGCGGGGGGCAGGGGATGGTGGGAGACTGAGATGAGGTCAGAGAGGAAGCCATGTAGCCAGACTGTGGAGGGCCGTTGTCCACGGGGAGGCATTTGGGTAGGACGCCACTGGAGGGCAGGAAGCATGGGCATCACACCATTCGGTTTACATTTTTTTAGCCCGAAAAGCCCTAGTTGTGGCTTCAGAGGATCTTTTCTCATACTCCTTTCAGGATACTCCCCTTTTCAATTTTGTTTTGTTTTTTCTCTAGAATGACCATTGTTCCAAGTTACATAAGGTTTAAAAAGGATTACTAGATTAACAATTCTGTTTCTTCTTTGGCTGTACCCCGTGGCATGTGGGATCTCCAGGGACTGAACCCGTGCCCTCTGCAGTGGAAGCACAGATTCTTAACCACTGGACCGTCAGGGAAGTCCCCAGCAATTCTTAATGTATATTGTTGATCCTTGGAAGTCCTCAGGGAGTCTGAAGATTGTCTCTCTGATATGTGTGATTGGAATTATGCCATATTACCTAGAGTTAAATTTGCTGGTGTCTTCAGCAAATGTTAATTGGGAATAATTGTGATCAGAGTTACATAATGGTTGAGAGCATAGGTTCTGGAGTCAAACAGACCTGGGTTTGAATCTGGAGGCTGTCATTTACTAGCTGTGTGACCTTGGGCAAATTTCTTAACTTTTTTTTCGTAATAGTTTGAGATACAATTCACACACCATGAAATTCACTCCTTTAAAGTGTTCCCTTCAATGTTTTTTATTATATTCACAGAGTTGTGCAGTTATTACCACCATCTAATTCCAGGGCATTTTTGTTGCCCCAGAAAGAAACCCTGTATCTATAGCAGTCACACCCCCTCCCCCCAAGCTTCTGGTAACCACTCATCTACTTTCTGTCGCTATGAATTTTCTTAGTCTGGACATTTTATATAAATGGATTTATACAACTTGTGACCTTTTGTGATTGGCTTCTTTACGTAGTGTAATATTTTCAAGGTTCATTTATGTTGTAGCAGAATAATATGCCATTGTATGGATATATTCTTAGCTTCTTAAGCTTTAGTTTCCTTCTTAAGCTATAGGTTATTGTAAAGACTAACTAAGATAATGTGTGGAACTTATACATGTCTGCTAATTGGAAAGGCATGCTCCATGCTGTGGACTGAATTCCCCCTAAAATTCCTATGTTTAAGCCTTAACCTGCAATATGACTGTATTTGGAGATAGAGACTCCAAGGAGGTAATTAAGGTTAAATGAGGTCATATGGTGGAACCTTGATCTGATAGGATTAGTGTTATTATAAGATAGACACCAGAGAGTTTGCTCCCTCTCTCTCTGCCATGTGAGGACACAGCAAGAAGGCAGCCATCTGCAAGCCAGGAAGAGAGTCCTCACCAGGAACTGAATCAGCCAGCATCTTGTTCTTGGATTTCTAGTCTCCAGAAGTATGAGAAATAGATTTCTGTTGTTTAACCACCCAGTTTATGGTATTTTTGTTCTGATTTTGGGGGCTATTTGATTTAAGATGAATATCTAGAAAATGCTGATTTAAAGAAATACATGCCCACAGTAGTTTGCTCATGAAATGTAGTTCATGCAATGCTTTTGAAAGAAGAAAACAGCCACATTGATGTAGTTTCAGCTAGATTAAATAAAGACCCTGGCTTTCGTGCTGATTAGCATGGTTAATTCATTCTTTATTCAGCCAACAAACATTTATTGAGCATCTAGTTTGTGTAAGGTACTGTGCTGAGCAACCCAGGGAATTCAGAGCTGTGTAAAAGAATCCCTCCTCTCCGAGAGCCCATAGCAGAGAAAAGAGATTAAAATATATACAAATTATAGTAAACATGATAGGAAGTGACTTGGGAAGCCTTGGTGTTGGAAGGTTTTATGGGGAAGATGAGATTTAATGTTTTTCTTAAAGGATGCTGTCTTGGTTTTGGTTCCCCTGGTAGCAGATCCTGAAGCAAGGAAATACATTTAGGGAGCTGAGGAGTGACAAGTGGAAGGGAAGGGAGCTAAAAAAGGGTGATTTCCCACGTGCCCAACTGGGGCTCATTCCCACTGAGGAAACCCTGGGAGTCCATGGATTCATCCTCTGGAACATGCCAGAATACTATTGAACTGAGGGGTGAGGAAGCTGGAGTTTTGTTCACCAAGTGCCAGTCTGTTGTTGGTTGAGAGCTGTTTCTGCGGGCAATAACTTTTCAGTATGTCCCTCGTGCCTCCTCTCAGGTAGAAAAAAGCCAGAAATCTTAGGTGTTTCCAGTCACCTGCCCTCAGCGTGTTATGCTGAGGCCATGTGGGCAGGGCATGTTGGAGTCTGCTATAGATGCTTCGATTTGCAAAGATGTGGTAGGGAGAAAGGTGCATTTTACGTGGGGAAGTGGCAGAGCCAAGGTTTGAGAGCAGGAAAGCATCGAACCCCTGGTATGAGTGAAGACTAGTGAACCACCTTCTCTCAAAGGAGCCTGAACCACCGATCAGCAGATGGAAGGCCAGCTGCCTGCTTGGAGTCACTGGATTCAGAGGGGCAATTTCAGTCTCGTTCTGTTGACTGTTTTTCCAGCTCTGCAAATTTGGAGATTTGAACTCAAAATTTGGTTTATAAGGAGAAGCATGTGGAGGAGAGACAGGTCTCCTGCCCTATTTTCCTTTTGTGAATGAATAGGAGCAGAAGCTCTGGCTGGAGAAGAATGAGGCAGGTCCACCTGCAGTGCAGTCCGGGGCGGACTTGTGAGTTGGCTTGACTCCTGACCTAAGGTTGGCTGGCCATACGTGTCAGTGCTGACCCCCTGCTTCTCTCCTGTTATCTGCCTATCAGTCTCACTGCTGGAACTCCTCTCACACATCTGGGCGAGGGAAGGCACTGGCTTTTGGGAATTCAGGCTTTTGGTCTCAAACTTGCTGCTGAGGCTGCCAGCTGAGACATGTTTTCTGGGTTTGAGTCCAGAGGAGTTAGACATGACGAGTAACCTTGCTTTCCATTTCAGAATTCTATGTCTTTAAGATGCTGCTAACTCATAGGCTAAATGCTTTATTTCCTAATTTCAGGGGTCTGTAGAAGGAAGGCTATCTACTGCAATAGTAATGATGGTAATAGATCCTGTGCTAAGCCCTTTACTCATATGCTCCAATTTAAATCCTGTCACCAACCCTGCAAGGAAGATGTGATAATTTCCAGCAACCTGAGATCTGGTGACATTCAGTCACATGCTGATGTGCAGCCTGGGCAGTCTGTCTGGAGTCTTCTTCTGTGGGTGCTTTGATCACAGCCCTGGACTGTAAATTTACAAGGGAGCTGGGCATAATTCTAACCATTGCTCATCTGTTCATATTAGGTGAGAAAAAAGAATGTAACTATTTCAGTTAATTTTTAACAGTATAAAGAAAATGCAGAAGGTCCAGATAGGATTTAAAATAGTCCTGTTTGTTTTTTAAAAAAATTATTAGGTAACATTGGTTTATAGCATTATGTAAGTTACATGTGTACATTATATTTCTACTCATGTATACACTACAGCGTGCTTACCACCCAAAATTTAGTTATCATTCATCAGTACAATTGATCCCCCTTACCTGTTTCATGCCTCCCCGCCCCCCGTCATTC
>NW_006797957.1:911280-993380 GCF_000442215.2 Lipotes vexillifer | reverse complement strand
ATTCCTGCTCCTTCCTCTCTGGTAACCCCTACTCTGTTCTCTGTATCTATGTGTTTGTTTTTGTTTGGTTTGGTTTATTTACTTAGTTAAGTTTGTTTTCAATATTCTACATATGAATGAAATCATATGGTATTTATCTTTTTCCATCAGACTTATTTCACTTAGCATAATACCCTCAAGGTCCATCCATGTTGTCACAAACGGCAGGATTTCATCTTTCTTTAAAAAATATTTATTTATTTATTTACTTATTTATTTGGCTGCATCGTGTCTTAGTTGCGGCATGTGGGATCTCTGTTGTGGTGTGCGGGATCTTCGTTGTGGCGCTCAGGCTTCTCTCTAGTTGTGGCATGCGAGCTCTCTAGTTGTGGTGCACGGGCTCCAGAGCACGTGGGCTTAGTTGCCCGGCGGCATGTGGGATCTTAGTTTCCCGACCAGGGATCGAACCCACGTCCCTGCTTTGGAAGGAGGATTCTTACCCACTGGACCACCAGGGAAGTCCAAAGATTTCATCTTTTTTTATGGCTAAGTAGTATTTCTTTGTATGTATATATACCATATGTTCTTTATCCTTTCATCTGTTGATGGGCACTTAGGTTGTTCCAATATCTTGGTTACTATAAATAACGCTGTAGTGAACATAGGGGTGCATATATCTTTTCAAATTAGTGTTTTCTTATTCTTTGGATAAATATCCAGAAGTAGAATAGCTGGATCATATGGTAGCTCTATTCTTTATTTTTTTAGGGCTATCCATACTGTTTTCCACAGTGTTTGCACCAATTTACACTCCCACCAACAGTATATGAGGGTTCCCTTTTCTCCACATCCTTGCCAACACTTGTTATTTCTTGCTTTTTTGATAATAGCCGTTCTAACAGGCATGAAGTGATATCTCTTTGTGGTTTTTATTTGTGTTAATTAGTGACGTTGAACATCTTTTCATGTGCTTGTTGGCCATCTGTATGTCTTCTTTGGAAAAATGTCTATTTAGCTCCTCTGCCTATTTTTAAATTGGGTTGTTAGTTTTTTTGTTGTTGAGTTGTATGAGTTGTTTATGTATAAGGGCTATTAACCCCTTATCAAATACGTGATTTGCAAATATCTTTTCCCATTTGATAGGTGTCTTTTTGTCTGGTTAATAGTTTCTTTTGCTGTGCAGAAGCTGTTTAGTGTGATGTAGTCCCATTTGTTTATTTTTCCTTTTGTTTCCCTTGCCTGAGCAGACATATCCAGAAAGATATAACTAAGACTGATGTCAAAGAGTGTATTGCTTATGTTTTCTTCTAGGAGTTTCGTGGTTTCAGAAATTATGTTCAGGTCTTTAGTCCATTTTGAGTTGATTTTTGTATGTGGTGTGAGATAGTGGTCTAGTTTCATTTTTTTGCATGTGGCTGTCTAGTTTTCCCAACACCATTTATTGAAGAGATGATCCTTTCTCCATTGTATGTTCTTTGCTCCTTTGTTGTAAATTGACCATGTATGTGTGGGCCATGAGTTCTGTTCCATTGACCTATGTATCTGTTTTCTGCCAATGCCATACTGTTTTGATTACTATAGCTTTGTAATATAGCTTGAAATAGATTGTTTTGGGTAAGATGAACTTTTAAAAAAAAAAATTTATTTATTTATGGCTGTGTTGGGTCTTCGTCTTTGTGTGAGGGCTTTCTCCAGTTGTGGCAAGTGGGGGCCACTCTTCATTGCAGTGCACGGGCCTCTCACTATCGCGGCATCTCTTGTTGCGGAGCACAGGCTCCAGACACGCAGGCTCAGTAGTTGTGGCTCACGGGCCTAGTTGCTCCGTGGTATGTAGGATCTTCCCAGACCAGGGCCCGAACCTGTGTCCCCTGCATTGGCAGGCAGATTCTCAACCACTGCGCCACCAGGGAAGCCCAAGATGAACATTTTAACACTGTTCATTCTTCCAGTCCATAAGCATGAAATATCTTTCCATTTATTTGTGTTTTCTTCAATTTCTTTCAACAGTGTCTTAATAGTTTCCAGAGTGCAGGTCTTTCACTTCCTTGCTTAAATTTATTACTACGTGTTTTAGTCTTTTTGTTGTGATTGTAAATGGGCTTGTTTTCTTAAATTTCTCTTTCTTCTAGTTCATTGTTAGCGTTAGAAATGCAAAAGATTTTTGTATATTGATTTTGTATCCTGCAACTTTACTGTATTCATTTATTATTTCTAATAGTTTTTTTGTGTGGTGTCTTTAGGGTTTCAATGTATACAATCATGTCATCTGCAAATAGTGACAGTTTTACTTCTTCCTTTCCAGTTTGAATGCCTCTTATTTCTTTTTCTTGCCTAATTGCTCTTGCTAGGACTTCCAATACTATGTTGAATAAGAGTGGTGAGAGTGGGCATCCTTGTCTTGTTCCTAATTTTAGAGGGATAGCTTTCAGTTTTTCATCATTGAGTATGATGTTAGCTGTGGGTTTGTCATGTATGGGCTTTATTATGCTGAGGTACACTCCCTCTATGCCCACTTTATTGAGAGTTTTTGGTGTTGAATCTTGTCATATACTTATTGGATTGTAAATTTTTTGTGTGTTGTTCTTGTCTGGTTTTGTTATTAGGGTAATGTTGACCTCATAAAATGAGTTAGTAAACATTCTTTCCTCTTCAGTTTTTGAGAAGAGTTTGGGAAGGCTAGGTATTAAATCTTCTTCAAATATTTGGGAGAATTTACCTGTGAAGCCACCTGGTCCTGAACTTTTGTTTTTTGTTTACTTTCTTAATCTCTTTACTAGTGATTGGTCTATTCAGATTTTCTATTTCTTCATGATTCAGTCTTGGAAGGTTATATGATTTTAAGAATTTGTCCATTTCTTCCAGGTTGTCCAATGTGTTGGTGTATGTAGGTGTTTGTAATATTCTCATATAATCCTTTGTATTTCTCTGGCATCCATTGTTATTTCTCCTTTCTCATTTCTGATTTTATTCATCAGAGCCTTCTCTCTTTTTTTCTTAGTGAGTCTAGTCAAAGGTTTGTCCATTTTGTTTACCTTTTCAAAGATCCAGCTCTTAGTTTCAATGATATTTTCTGTTCTCTTTTTAGTCTCTTATTTTATTTAATTCACTTTGATCTTTATTATTTCCTTCCTTCTGTTGACTTTAGACTTCATTTGCCCTTCTTTGTCTAGTTCCTTTAGGTGTAAGGTTAGATTGTTTATCTGATATTTTTCTTGTTTCTGGAAAAAAGAGTGTATTGCTATAAACTTCCCTCTTAGTAAAAATAATCCGTTTGTTGAGCAGACCAGACCATCTGCTATGGGCCGAATTTTGTCCCCCCACCAAACTTATATGTTGAAGACTTAACTTCCTAGTAACTCAGAATGTAACTGTATTTGGAGATAAGGACTTTAAAGAGGTAATTAAGTTACAATGAAATCTTTATGGTGGGCCCTAATCCCATATGACTGGTATCTTTTAAGAAGAGGAAATTTGGACACAGACTTGTGTGTGCACAGAAGAAAGACCGTGTGAGGACATGGTGAGAAGGAAGCCATCTGCAAGTTGAGGAGAGAGGCCTCAAAATGAAACCAGTGCTGCTTAGACCTTGCTCTTAGACTCTAGCCTGCAGAACTATGAGGAAATAAATTTCTGTTGTTCTTTGTTATGGCAGCCCTAGCAAACAAATACACCAGCCTCATCCATTTATTGCTTATTGCAGTGGGATAGTCAGCATTAAGCTGCTGCTTGTTAATGGGTAAGCCTGTTTGTTTCTGGTAGCTAATTCTGGGTAAGACTGTTTGTTTCTGGTAGTTAATTCTGCTGCTATAATTTCAAAGTGTTGTTCTGAGAGATTATGATCTCTTTTGCATTTATGTACTTCAGGGAGAGTAGAACTATTTATGCAATTTTGAAAAAGTTTCTGTGATAGTAAGGAACCTTAAGAGGCACAGATCCCCAAAGTTGCTGTGAGTATTGATTGCCACCGTGCCATGTGCAATACGATGAAGATAAATATTGCTTTTCCTATGTCCTAGAGGCCCAGTAGTGTTCTAAGATTTCCAGTGCTGGCAGGAATGAGTTGCTGTGGGGTTTCTCTCCTTAAGTCATCCTTTCCTGTATATTTTTAAGCATTTCGATTCCATAGTACAGGGTAGTTCTTTTTGCCTTACTTTCTCTGATCAGGTGAGTACCTATCAGGTCTCCCTTGGGCATTTCTGTTTGAAGAGTTAAACCTATATTGAATGCTTTGGATAATATCATTATCATTTGCTTTTGATGACCCATCTTTAAGCTGCTAGATCAGGTCCTGAAACTCTTGAAGAGATTTAAAATAAGTATTGACTAGGGCTTCCCTGGTGGCGCAGTGCTTGAGAGTCCGCCTGCCGATGCAGGAGATGCGGGTTCGTACCCCGTTTCGGGAAGATCCCACATGCCGCGGAGCGGCTGGGCCCGTGAGCCATGGCCACTGAGCCTGCGCGTCCGGAGCCTGTGCTCCGCAAATGGGAGAGGCCACAACAGTGAGAGGCCCGCATAACGCAAGAAAAAAAAAAAAAAAAAAATAAGTATTGACTAAATGTTAGTAGGTTCTAGTTCTATTTTATAGGATGTGTATCTGACCTACTTTCAAAATGGGTTGAGAATGACTTCCACAATTAAACATAATAGCAGAAGCATTAAAAGCAAAATCACAATTAAACCATTGGTATATTGTACTGATTTTTGATTTCCGTAGGTGGATGAGATCTAGTGTAAGTGGTGAAGGACTGTGGATGTTTGCCCTCTACCTGCAGTAAGAGACTTCATTACCCTCTCCCCTTCTTGCCTGTTGACAATAATTATTATGGGTGAATGGGATCCAGGGAAATTAAACACCAGGCTGAGGAAATCATGAGGGCTATAGGAGCTAGATTTAAATTCTCTTAAGTTCTAAGAAATGAGAAGACTGTGAATGCCCAGAAATGAGGAGCTGTGGTGATAGCCTCTCACACAGAAAAGAAAAAAAATTAGGCATCTAAGAATTTCTAGCAGAATCAAAGGGATCTAATTGTCAGTGGGATCACATGGCATTGTTTTTTTAATCTGGGATGTATTGAATTAAGAGACTATTACTTTTTTAAAAATTATTTATTTATTTTTGGCTGCGTTGCGTCTTCGTTGCTGCGTGCTGGCTTTCTCTAGTTGCGGTGAGCAGGGGCTACTCTTCGTTGTGGTGCACGGGCTTCTCATTGGGGTGGCTTCTCTTGTGGAGCACGGGCTCTAGGCACGCACGCTAAGCAGTTGTGGCTCACAGGCTTAGTTGCTCCGCAGCATGTGGGATCTTTCCGGACCAGGGCACGAACCCGTGTCCCCTGCATTGGCAAGTGGACTCTTAACCACTGTGCCACCAGCGAAGCCCAAGAGACTATTTCTTGACTGATGGATTAAAGAAAACCCTTTGCAGGTGTCCACCCCCATGCAGAATGTGGCCAAATTAAATTAGAACTTAGTTCATTCTTCAGACTACTTCTTGGTCTTTATGGTTACTGGTGGGGGGAAGGATGGGGTGGGGGAGGGATAGACTGGGAGTCTGAGGTTGACATGTACACACTGCTATACTTAAAACAGATAACCAATAAACATCTACTGTATAGCACAGAGAACTCTGCTCAATATTCTGTAATAACCTAAATAGGAAAAGAATTCAAGACAGATTAATTGTTAACGAAGAATTACAGCAGAAGTTAATTTTGACAAAAAAATTGAAAAGCACAGAGGATTAGCTGTTATAAGGCATCTGAGATGAGTTAATTGCATAAGCTAGTGATTTTAGATCTTACTTTTCTGACAGTTAAGTGGGAAAGGCCAGGTGCTGGGGTGTATAATTTCCATTATCTGATAAATGAAGTTTATCTGTCTGTCTAGAGATATAAATGTTTTCCTATCAGGGAGAAATTTATCCCTTTGGTGCTGGTGTAGCAGAACATTTGGTAGCATGATAATGTCTGCAACCATGATTTTGTGAATGACCAGAAAAGTTACATAAATGGACTTCTCATGTAGTAGCCAAGCATAACATACTTTCTTTTTTCTTTTTTCTTTTAAAGATGTTGGGAGTAGGAGTTTATTAATTAATTAATTTATTTTTGCTGTGTTGGCTCTTCGTTTCTGTGCGAGGGCTTTCTCTAGTTGTGGCAAGCGGGGGCCACTCTTCATCGTGGTGCGCGGACCTCTCACTATCGCGGCCTCTCCCGTTGCGGAGCACAGGCTCCAGACATGCAGGCTCAGTAGTGGTGGCTCATGGACCTAGTTGCTCCGCGGCATGTGGGATCTTCCCAGACAAGGGCTCGAACCCGTGTCCCCTGCATTAGCAGGCAGATTCTCAACCACTGTGCCACCAGGGAAGCCCCCACTACTTTCTAACCTCAGTGGATTGATGGATAGATTTCTATTGATTGAAGCCTTTTATGAACCATTTCAAACATTTTTTTCCAGAAATGTTTATTGAGTACCTGCTAAGTCCCAGACAGTGTTGAAGCTGCCAGAGAGAAACTCTTCCCTCATGAAGCTTACAGAACAATGGAGGAGAAAGACAATCCTACAGGCATCTCAATTACATACAGTCTGAGAAGTGCCATGGTGGGGAAAATTGAGGATGCTTTTATCTCCTTAGGAGGGGTGGGATTGAATAGGAAGCTAAAGTTTATGGAACTAAATGTCTAAGCCCAGACCTAAAGTGTAAGAGTTGGCCAAAGGTTTGAGGGTCAGAGAGTGTAAGGGCCTGAAAGGTAGGCAAGAGAGATGAGGCAATAATTACCCTGTATCAACAGCCCATCACTTGTATACAGCCCGTGAGCATTCCATATCAAACATTGACTCTGCAGGCTTGGAGAAATTGATAAAATCACACAGCAAGTTGGAGAAAAAATGGAAACTTTGTCATGGCAGGGTGGTATGTCTGGGGCAGCTTTGTAAATACACACCTGAATGTACCACCGCTTGCTATTTTTAAAATTGTATCTTTTAAGCAATAGGATTTTTTTCTCCTATAGGAGCTGTGGGCAGGAAGGTTAATGAATTCTACATTCTTCTCATCATCTGCTTAAATTGTTTTTTGCTCTGAATAGACAGTAATTGCCATTTTAGTACATCCAGCAGAATTTTGTCTCAACAAAGATGGTCCACGTTCCTCCCCATGTAACCTCCACAGAGGAAATGATAGACAAGGGAAGCATGGCTGACCTGCCGACAGGTTAGATTTCTTACAACCTGCTTCTGATATAATGGCTATTCTCTGTATAGTTCATAATTAATGGAATATTATTTCATGTACTCTGTCCTGGCAGTTTATTTTATGCCATGTTCTGACTTCTAATTCATTAAATAGTCTTTTTTCCTACTCTCAAAAAAAAAAGAATCACACAGTAAGTGACAGAACTGGCATCAGAATTCACGGTCACCCACTGTCAAAGCCTTTGAGAGTTGAGATGTTTTTCAGCAATAAAGTAATCCCATTGAAGTTATGTTTCAAAAGCTCTACAAAGGTGAACCTTAGCTATAAATAAATAGAGACATAAATTTTATATCACTTGACTTTTTCATCTTGCTTTGCTTTCACTACTCCTATATTTTGCATAAATTAGTCCCAAACAGTAATTTATTAAATTTCCTTTAAGTACTGTAAAATCTATATGAAGTAAGGGTTTGACATCAGATAAAAGAGCTCATTAAGATTCTTGGTCATCATCTGCTGCCAATAAGAATTATGTTGTTTTCTAGAACCAATTTTTTGGTGATTCATAGACTAGAATCATCATGTAGGATCATTTCCCCTAATCTTTTAAAATTATTGTAAGAGTAGAATCTCCAATATTAGAACCCAAACTATGGTTTATTATGATTTGTTTATAAAAGTGTTCTAAGTGGTCAGTTCTAACTTGTCTTCCATGATGATAACCATGTGCTTTAGTATTTTGATTGTGTTTAAAGACAAAATCTATATAGGCTTTTTCATGTGACCATTTCTGCAAAAAGTTTCAAGTCTTTAATTCAATAAAAATAATTTTAAAATTAAAAAAGAATCATCTATCTTTCTTACAGGAATATTTTTCAAACAAGAGGCTGAAAATCTCTAATACATTGTAGAATGCACATTTCATTTCTTCTTCCTTTATTTTTTTGCCCAACACTTCATACGTGTAATAAATTAGACTAAACTGTGTGACAAGAAGGATCTCACAGCATAAGGACAAGACTAAGTCTCTTATAAATCGGTAGAATTTCTTAGAGACTTGATTGCATCTGAGGCTCTTCCTCATTGCTGTTAGTATTTATTCATTGAATGCTGTGACCGACCTGGTACTTGACCCTAAGGAGATGCTTTGCTCTTTAAAGCTATTCAGACAATGGTAAAGGGTTTCTTTATGTGACTACTGGCACTTGACCATCCTCCCCACTTCCATCCCTCTACACTGTCCTAGGTTAAGGGAAAATAAAGAAGAATAAGATGCAGTCTCCTTATGGAGCCCACAAACTAGGGTGGAATCAGGGAAAGTTACACAGAGGAGGGGACGGTTGAGCCTAATTTTTAAGGATGAGTAGTTCACAGATGAGTGGTTTAATATTTTTGGATGGGCGGCGGGGCAGTAACTCTTTTGGGCACCCATTTATTTTTGCTGGCGAGTCAGTGTTTGATATGGAATGCTCACTGGATGTACACAAGTGATGGGCTGTTGATACAGGGTAGTTATTTTGCATTTTTTTCCCCCACCAGTATCTCTACCTGATACAGCTTTAATAGTCAGGAGCAGTTTTATGGGCTGTGAAAATGAAGTGTTGTTATTTTACTGAGGTTAAAAATTCATCTGTGCCCTTTTCTTTGGGGGAGGTTTAGTTAACTTTGTTCCCATGAAATCATTAATGTACTCGTGATGGAATGCTAACATTTAGTGACAGCAGTGCTTTCAGAAGTAAATAATACATCTACCTTTTTTTTCATCCAGCTTTGAATACCTGGGTCCCTTGTGCGCATTTGATTTGGTGAACTATAGAAAATGAGCAAACTGCAAGACATTATTAATTATTAATTATTTTATTAACTAATACTTTAATTAATTAATTAATCATTAATTAATACTATTAATTATTCTTTTTTCATAAGAGCAGTTTGAGGCAAGGTTTCCGGGTCTGAGGATTAAAGGCGCCAAACTGTTTCTACACCCGGCACCATCAGCAAGACGCCCATGTTGCGTGGTCTTTGTTTTGACTGTATAGTTCTCCTCAAGATATGCTGTTTGGAAGTACTTTTTATAATTCAAATATTGCATGACTTATTTGACAATAATTTTTTTCTGTTTTATATGCAGGATGTTTTTCTTTCTTCCTGCAAGGCTCAGTAGATAAGGCTTGCTTAGTATCTGGTGTTGTTGATCAGATACTGATGTTGATGTAGAGTATCTTATAGCGTCGTCCCCATTGTCCTATAGTAAAGCTACGTAAAAAGCCAACAGAAAACCAGTATTTTTGGCTGTTTCTTTGAAGGCCACTTCCCGGTAAGTAATAATTAAATTACATGGGCCCCAAGGTACAAGCCTCACAAATGCTTAGGTGTTACTCAGCATGTGTGTAGCACAGGTGTGTGTGTGGGTAACCATGATAATGGATGATACTACTACATTCATGAAAATTGGCCTTTAAGAAGGACACAAAAACTTTTATGTTACTAAGACTTATCTCTGTCACAGCAGAGGATGATACAGGACTCTGGAATCCAAATGTTTTTCTTAGTAGAATTTCCCTAACAGCTCTGTAGCAATGCTTTTTGTAGAGCAGCTTAGGTGCCTCTCTCGTCTCCTTTGTGCAGAATCCAGAGGGTCAGTCCTATCCTTGCTTTGCTCTTGGCATCAGGGTAAGTCCAAGAACGTGAGAGTGTGCGTCTTTGAGCTAGACGTGCTTAGGTCTACTCTGATCTGTCTTCACCCGTGAGAGGAGTCCGTGGTTATCTGGGGGATGCTTTCCTGCCGCCATTAATCCCTCTGCCATCTTCCACTTCTGATTTAGGGCTTTGAATGTAGCAATCCCATATTTATTTTATTATTTTTTTAAAAATAGAAAATGTTTTCTTACTACGTAAAGAAAGCATGATCCAAATTATCTTTTGAGCGTTGGACTTAATTGCATTATTTCCTACTCTGGTGTTTTTGAGAGTTAAAAGTCAACATATAAATGTCCTTTTTAAAGGTCTTGTTTCTTGTATTAGAAGAGGCTAAGAGCTAGGTGGCCTTGCTTCCTCTTTGATTTGGCTAAAGTGTATGATTTTTGAATCTCCACGTTGAAGTTGGAGGGATTTACAAAGGCTGCTGAATTGATTATGATTAAAAGGGTTTTCACGATGTATATGTATATCAAATCATCACATTGTATACTTGAAATATCTTACACTTTTGTCAGTTATACCTCAATGGAGGTGAAATTTTTTTCACCTTTATATGTGATCCCTGAATGAAAACTATTACAGGTATATTTGTGTATTTGGTTCCTGTTTCCAAGAACAAGTTACAGCTTCTTTTATGAGCTTCCTTTGATTCATGAGAAATTGAGGTTAGATAAATTCTTAAAAGTCAAGCAGTCCAGCTCCCTAGCTGATTCTCAAATCCTTTCTTATCCCCACTGAGTAGTCTTCTAGTGTATTCCAGAACACCTTCAGGCCTCAGGTAGCCGATTCTTAGACTGTGCTGATTTATCAAGTCCTTTTAAAAATATCTGTCTGAAACTTTTTACCTCCGAGTCTCAGATTTTGTATTTAAAATCCACTCATTCATGGAGACTAGATATTAGTCTACTTCATTCAATTATCAGCACTTTCTAGAAATTGGTTCCCATTGTCCCCCCACAATAGCCAAGACTCTGTTCATAAGGTGTTCACCTAGAATGCAAAGTAAGAATGCAGATCATTTTTCACATACTTGAAAAGTACTATTTTTTAAGCATGTAAGAAGTCATGTATGGTTTCTCCCTGCCAGTGTTCAGTATTATTAAACAGTAGGAGCTTTTTGCAATCTAAAAAATGATATTTTGAAGTCTGTAAGAACTTTCTGCAAGGCGAAAGCAATTCAGGTTGAATTCTGCCGGAATTTTGCTATCTCAACATGTTTTACAGATGAGCTGAACTTAATACAGTCTATTAAGAGAGCAGCTAAGAAGTACCCATTAATTGATATACAACCCAATGTATTAAATATAATTTAGTTTTGCTTCTAAAATTGCATTGAAATATGATAAAACATTTTAGCATTCTGGTTAGAATCGAAATGCAGTAACCTAAATATGTTTTTAGTGTCTTCTTTGGAGAAAATATTAGGCTATTTCAAAAATCAAATTTGCTGTCCAAAATTAATCTGTATCTGATCTGATTGTACTGGGAAGGATAATATAAAAAACACACTAACTTCCTTTGCCCTAGTTTGGAGAGTGAGGGTGGTGCATAGAAAAATAATCTAAGAACTGTCAGTGTGGAATACCATACTTTTAAATTTATTATTTATAATGTTTATTATTCTGAACATATCTACCATTCAAATCTGATTGAAAATTCTCTTTTTATATACACATATCAGGCACCTGTATGTAAGGGTGTGCCCTTTAAATTGGCTAAGTGTTTGACCATCCTTTTTATTCAGAACAGATCACCTTCTGATGAGTTTATGTTAAAAGATTTCATAAATAACTGTAGTTATTTTCTCCTGTGTTATCTGTGAACGAGCAGAAACATTTCCTCTGGGTTAAGGGATATAAAGTTTGTTTTTTTAAAGCATGTTCTTTTTCAATAGCATGCTGTTAATTGAATCTTTACCATGTAAAACAAATATTAATGGTGAAAATCAGTATTTTCCATTGACTTTGAAGAACAGTAGAAAAGAAGTCAAGCACCTATAAATAGCACGTTTTGGTGATTATGACTTATATCTTGTTAATTTCCACATGAACTTCAGGTGCAGAGGGTTAGTGTGACACAAACACCAGACCATTAATCATCTTTCTCATTCATGTATTGGAAATACATACGACAGTGGCATAATATACTGTGTCATTGATCTGGGGAAAGCCCCAGTATTGTTTGCTGGTTTCATTTTGGTCTATCTCCAGTCCCCTTCTTATTCTCCCCACCCCTATCCAAATGAGGCACCCATTTTAAGGTATCTTACATGATCTTTTATCTGTATGTGTTCTTATCTATCTGTCTATCTATCTATCTATCTATCTATCTATCTATATATATATTTCAGTTTTGTGGGCGTGTAATTTTATTTTATATAAATGGTGTTATGCTACTCAACACAATGTTTAAAGATTTATGCCTGTGGCTGTGTATATCTAGTCCATTATACCTAACTGTTGGAGAGTACCCTATGGAGTATGTTCAATACTCTTCCATGCTCCCAAGGGAGAAGTCTAGATTCCCTTAGGCTCTCTACAACCACAAGCCAGGTTGTAATGGACCTGTGGACCCATTGCCCATGGAACTGTGTAAGAATTTCTCTGGTGCATGTACGCAGGAGGAGGATGCTGGATCATACATTGTAGACAGGTTTATACATAATTTGATGAAGGACTGCAGAGTTACTCTGAAGAAAGGCATGATGCTCAGTAGAGCATTCCATTTATTTGTGGGATGGATCAAATGATTTTTTTCCCTCCAGGCATAGTTATTTTATGTATGTTGGGAAACTGATTGCTTGTTTTTATTGGTTAATGATTTCAGAAGTATAAGATTAAACCTTATGAGGTGAAGCAGCATCTCCTGTATAAATTAGTTCCCTTGGGATTCATGAATTTGGTCAGGCCACTGTGATCCTTCGGGAAATGGACTTTTACTCTTCCAGTGCACAGTGTTGTCTGATGTTGTCATGGTGTTAATTTGAAAAACTAGCATAATTAAAAAGGAGAAGCATATTCACTTTGTAGAGTTGGATTCATATTTACTTAAAGTCAAGTGTCATACCATATGCCAAGAGAGCGCCTGTACCTGTGGCATAAGAAGAAAAGTTTATGTATATGACTTCTTACAGTAGATGAGATAAAAAGGCACCTGTCTGAAAGTTGGACGAGAGGAGATAAGAGGTGAGAAAAGGAAGAGGAACGAAGGAATACATGGTCCATTAACACCTAGAACCTTGCCTGGCATGCAGTAGAGATGCAGTCAATATTTGTGTGATGAGTGAATTAGTAGTGTGGTATGGTGGAAAGTATGCTTTAGATTTATAGCTGAATGTTTTGATTTGCATTCTGATTCTGCAACTTGGGGAAATCCCAGAACTATTCTGAGCCTCAGTTTATTAAACTGAACTGAAATTGTTGGGAGGACTAAGCAAGTTGCCCTCTGTGAAAGAGACCAGTGCATATAATAGACACTTAACAGGTGTTCAGTTCCTTCCGTAAAGTACATATTTCTGTTTCCTGACCATTAAGAATCTTTTGTAAATATTTTGTCATAAGTTGACTTTAGTCTTGGCCTTTTTTTTTTTTTTTTTGCGGTACGCAGGCCTCTCACTGTTGTGGCCTCTCCCGTTGGCCTTTTTGATGGCTGGTGTAAGGGTTTCTAAACAGTCCCTTATTTTCTATTTTGCTATTCATGGAAGTACTTGACTGAAAACTATAGTAAGGGTCTATTTAAAAACCATTCAAAATGATGACCACTTCACTTACACAATTGTGTATGCTGAAACGATGTAAATTTTGACCTATTTTTTTCCCATCACCTAAAACCTATAAAAGACTATTTTTAAAGGTCTTAGATTGTGAAACTTCATTTACACAAGGTTGCTATGGAATGGATTGTTCCACACGAAGTGGGTTTTCCAGATAACTAAAGTTTGTTCCTTGGCATGCTAAACTTTAAAAAAAAGAGTTATTTTTGAAAAAATTCTTCTAAAATGGGTAACATATCTTCCTGTTTCTTTGATAGAATATATTTTAGATGTAATTTAACTTTAGAACAATATGCAAGGTTATTGTTTTGCTTGCCTGACCAGCAATACAATAGGTATTCTGTCTGGTTTCCTGCTGTAGGCTGTAGCTTTTTCTCTCAGTGAACCTGTCATTTTAGCCCAGGTCTTACTAATTTATTGTTTTTCATATGTTACAGCCAGAATGAGAAATAACCAAAATTATTAGCATTTTATGTAAGAGTTAGTAACCTTGAATAAAGACTTGAGGTCTCCTTTAGCCATGTGTAAGAGATACCCTGCCTTTAAAATAGTGATTTCAAAGACTCAGTAAGCCTTTTTGCTTTGTGTCCTGCATGCTGGCCACATTCCAGGTGGTGAAGAGTATCATGAATCTGAGGAAAATAAGGGGTATTATTTTATTATAACAGAATAACTGTAGAAACATAGGTGTCAATTTGATAATACTTTGTAGAGTCACAGAGTTTGCACCAAATTTCACCGTTTACAGATGAAGACCCTGAAATTCAAAAATAGGCTGTTTTGCCCAAGGTGACCCTGGTATACATTGAGTCCCAGGACCCATAACTTCTGGCTCTTGTCATTCTCCTTTCCCAATATGGAGGGCATTGCCTATAGGGCTCTCATGTATATGACTATGGATTATATACATGATATTATTCAACCGTACACTCTGTACCTAAATATTTCAAATTTTTAAATAGCACAGGTAAAGTAGAAGAAAGAATGAGTATATCAGATATTTGATGAGGATTCTGGGACTGAGAAGGTAGGTTTTGAGGTATTAAATACCAGACTTGATTCCCATAAAGTTTCCTCTCCTGACCTTGGTAGAGCCAGGTGGCTTGCAGAACGAAGAAGTGACTACCAAGCCTCCCAGTGGCTGAATTTGCAAGTGGGTATATATTTGCAAACTAAGGCTTCTAACAACAATGGTTTAGATCTGGTTTTCACCTCCAGAATTATCAGCAACCAGACTAAGTTAGCAGGACTTGGAATTCAGGCAAAAATGACAATAATAAATGACTTATTGATCACTTCCAGGGTGTGCTGCAGTTCAGAGTGTCATATGTGAACTGACTCATTTAATCTTCACGATAACCCAAGTGATGGGTACATTATTACCCACCCTCTATAGATGGAGAAACTGAGGCACAGAGAAGTTAGGTGTTGCACATTTAAAAACAAATTTACTATAGTTGATTTACAATGTTGTGTTAATTTCTTTTATGACTCATTTATACATATATGTATATTCTTTTTCATATTATTTTCCATTATGGTTTATCACAAGATATTGAATATAGTTTCTTGTGCTATACAGTAGGACCTTGTTGTTTATCCATCCTATATATATAATAGTCTGCTTTTGCTAATCCCAAACTCCCAATCCTTCCCTCCCCCATCCCCTTCCCCCTTGGCAACCACAAATCTGTTCTCTATATCTGTGAGTTTATCCTGTTTTGTAGATAAGTTTGTTTGTATCATATTTTAGAGAGGTGTTGCATGTTAAAATCACACATCTAGTTAGTGGTAACCCTGGGATTTAATTCCCATTTTAGCTCTAGAGCTCCGTTTTCTCTCTAGAGAGGTAACCCCATTTAGCTGTAAGGAAATCTAGATTTTCACCCAGCTTTTTACTTTCCTTGAGAGAGAGAGTTTGGGTATCTTGTGGGGCAACTCAGATTTACACTGACTCCTGGGAACGTCTGGCTTCAATTTACTTGTGTGTTGACATTTTGTAAAATGGATCATCACGTTAAGAAGGGTTAGATTTAACGTTTAGAGTTCTCTTACAAGACAGCATCATTTCTTTCCCCTGAATTAACATCTGACTCTCAGGGGGGTCACCAGGGTTTTTTGAATTTCTTACTAAGACTCTAGACAAACCATGCGTTCTTTTTCACCACTGCAGTCTCTTCAGATAGTGGTCTTTATCTACATGGTGATTCTTTGTTATATTTGAGTAAGTTTTTCAGAGGAAAGAGCTTATAGGAGTAGATTTGTTACCACATGCTGAGCCCAGAGAAGGCAGGATGGTGGGGGGAATAAAGAGGGAGAGGGCGAGGGAGGATACAAACAGTAGTAATTTCAGCTGAAAAGTGAAATGTGATGGTCTTAAATGAAGCCTCTGTTCCTGAGGTTCACCAAGTGGTTGGTGTTTTTGCTAGGTAGAAGAGAACCTCAATTAGGACTCTTTCTCCAGGGCTATCTCACCTACTCACAACACAAGCTATCATACAGCTTAATATTCCTATGTTTCCACTTTCCAGCCTTTGCTCTTTCTAACTTTTCCTCAGTTACAGCTTGAGTCTATATTTGCATTTCCAGGTAAACAGGCTACCTGCATTTGAATTTTGTCTTAGTGTTGAGATCCACTCTTTTTATTTTTATTTTATTTTATTTTTTGCGGTATGCGGGCCTCTCACTGTTGTGGCCTCTCCCGTTGCGGAGCACAGGCTCCGGACGCGCAGGCTCAGCGGCCATGGCTCACGGGCCCAGCTGCTCCGCGGCATGTGGCATCCTCCGGGACCGGGGCACGAATCCGTGTCCCCTGCATCGGCAGGCGGACTCTCAACCACTGCTCCACCAGGGAAGCCCACACTCTTTTTATTTTTACGGATGTTTGCTCTTGGCAGGATAAAGCCTCCTATGTTTTGTTATCAACTGGAAAAAAATTTTTAACTTCTCTGTTACTGACAAAACAACTTTTTTGTCTTTAACAGATGTGTCGTTATGTTCCTTAGTTTTGTCTAAGTAGAATGAGAAAAATTTTGTTTTCCAGTCAACCATACTTGTATTTTGACACAGAAAGATAGACATTTGTCAAAATTAATGATTGTCTAAACCTAGAAGTATAAATGAAAGAGGATAGGATGGCTAAAATCATTTTAAAAAAAGTAAAAAGGTGTTCGGCGGATCTGAAAAATATTCTGGGATTGTACATTATCTTGCAATAAAAGGAAATCCGCATCTATTTAAGGACTCTTGCTTTTCAGCATTGCCATAGTTAGAAATAAAGGCAGGGCTATTTTTTTTTTTTTTTTTAACAAGAAGAAAGTGTATTTAAAGTTTTGACAGTTGACAAAGTCATGGCGTTCTGGATGACAAGTTGCAGTCAGATCCTTGCCTGATAGGATTTACTGTATGAAGTTTTCCCAAGGGCTTCATTCGAAAATGCACTTAATGATATTTTGTCTGAATGTCCAGTGCTGTGTATTTTAAAGTCATAGTCTCATGCCTGTGTTTGGTCTCGCTGATATAAAAAACGCAAACATGCTTTTACATTTGTGGGTGTCTTTAAACTTTTCAGGAGTGCCCTTTTTTCCAGGCAGACTTTATTCCAGCCTTTATTTTTATAAGCCGGGAACAGACAGTGATTATAGAGCACAGATCTGCAGGGCAGTGATCACTGTGCAGCCTGCTTGGGCTTCCTTCATTACTAGGTCTGTTTTCCAGGGGAGGTAAGGGTAAGGAGGGAACGGGGAAGAAGAGATAAAAAGATAACTTTTTTCTTTTTTTTAATTGCCTAGTTCATTTTTAAATTACTTCCCCAACAGTACTTAGAAAAGGGCTCAGTAAAGCCTTCTGCTTTTTAGATGTCACTTAGTTAAGGTAGATGTTAGCAGGCACTAGCAAGTTCCAGGTACTGACGTAAGCATTTTGTATTTGGTAATAAAGATCGTGTCTTGTTTCTGAGAAGTCAGTGACAACCTAGACTTGTAACAAAAGCACCTTTTGTGAGTATATCACCTCACACCGGTCAGAATGGCCATCATCAAAAAATCTACAAACAATAAATGCTGGAGAGGGTGTGGAGAAAAGGGAACCCTCTTGCACTGTTGGTGGGAATGTAAATTGATACAGCCACTGTGGAGAAAAGTATGGAGGTTCAAATAAAACCATATGCTAACACACATATATGGAAGAACAAATACCATATGCTAACACACATATATGGAATCTAAAAAAAGAAAAAGAAAGGGTTCTGATGAACCTAGCGGCAGAACAGGAATAAAGACACAGACGTAGAGAATGGACTTGAGGACACGGGGAGGGGGAAGGGTAAGCTGGGACGAAGTGAGAGAGTGGCATGGACATACATACATTACCAAATGTAAAATAGCTAGTGGGAAGCAGCTGCATAGCACAGGGAGATCAGCTCAGTGCTTTGTGACCACCTAGAGCGCTGGGATAGGGAAGGTGGGAGGGAGACGAAAGAGGGAGGGGATATGGGGATATATGTATACATATAACTCATTCACTTTGTTATACCACAGAACCTAACACAACATTGTAAAGCAATTATACTCCAATAAAGATGTTAAAAAAAGAAAATTAGCTAGAGAAGTGTAACTGTCCCTCTAAGGAGCAAAGTTCCCTATAGCCTGGGCCTCCTGTACTTCCTCCTTTGATTCAATAAACATGCATTTGTTATCTACAAAAAAAAAAAAAAAACAGGGGCTTCCCTGGTGGCGCAGTGGTTGAGAGTCCACCTGCCAATGCAGGGGACGCGGGTTCGTGCCCCGGCCCGGGAAGATCCCACATGCCACGGAGCGGCTGGGCCCATGAGCCATGGCTGCTGAGCCTGCACGTCTGGAGCCTGTGCTCCGCAACGGGAGAGGCCACAACAGTGAGAGGTCTGCGTACTGCAAAAGAAAAACCCACAAAAAACAAAAAACAATAAACACAACACCTTAGTAGCTCTGCAGATAATTTTCTCACCTTTTCTCTCTGAGATTGCTGGCAAAGCTATCTTAATTGATTTCCATTCTGAAGCAGGAGTTCATTAAAATGTCAGCTTGCCATGATGAATTAATGGCTATCCCAAGTAATGGATCTCCCCTGTTACCTCTTAATCCTCCACACTGAAGCTACAGGTGTGCTGTTACCCAGCTACCATATGAGAAGCAGCTAATGGTGAATGTTTCAGTTAGTTTCCACTTCACTGTCAGAAATCTTTGTACTTCTGAGACATAGAAGAGTAGCTGTTATACCAAAAGCAGTTTTCTGATGAAAATATTTTGTTGTTTTCATAAAATGATACTGCTCATTATAAAATTTAAAGTCAGTACAAGATAAATGCAAAGGAAAAGTTAAAAATTACCATTCAGGAGTAACCATTACTATTTTTTGTACACTCTATTTCGTGAACTCTCTATGCATACAGATAGAAGGTGTGATAGATAGTTTGCAAAAATGGGGTTATATTATAATAATATTTTAAATATAAATGATTACACTTAACAGAATGCAAATATAATGAATACTAAATTTAACAAAAGAAAACAAGTGAAATTAAAGAGATGTATGAAGGTGAGATGAATATTTCTTCATAACAAGAAAATTTACTTGCTAAAAATGTCTTACCAAAGCTGTGAAGAACATTGTTTGGAGTCATCAAAAAAAAAAAAAAAAAAAAGAAAAGACTTATTTCAACTAGATTGTATATTTGAATGAAGATAAAATGAACACATTTATACTTTTTCCACTTTCCTTCCTCACCTGTTATAATACCTTTTACATCGTCGAGGTGTATAACATTTGCATTTTGCTCAGTAACCACAATTTCCATAATAAGCATTTGTTCTTTACTTAAGGGATTCAGCACCCACTGTGAGTCCTTTTACCATGGTTTCTCCATTTTTCCTGGATTATTTGTATTTTGCTTGACCGGAATTAACTGAAGCGTATAGGTGCAAGACAGATTTCATGAGTTCTTGAATGCTTAAAAATATTTATTAATCTTGAAGAATAACTGGGCCGGATATGAAATTTTTGCTCTGACCTATTCAAATTCTGGGAAGAGGTATGTTGGCTCAAATTTCCCAGTATTTAGCTTCATAGTTTTTAGTAGCTTGAAATTAGGACCATTTCTGTATATAGGGAAATGCAGTAGTTTTTTGTTCCTCTAATTTTTATTCTTCGGTTGTAATTTATGAGGAGTTTGTAATCCTTGTAAGGAATATGAACATGGAAAAAAAATCAATGATAGTCTAAGATGGAAAGTGGGAGGGAGGGGAACATTTTCAGTCTTTGGAGGTATTTTGACCATCATGTATTTCTCTTAGGTATTTATAGTGAATTTGTAGAATTTGTAGAATGGACGACTTAGTAACAATGAGGGTCTATTAACTAGGAACTTTCACTGAGTTATCCAACACTAGGTGGAGATGACTGGGGTTTGGGGTTTGTTTCAGTGACACCTGTGGTAGAATTTAGGCAACTTTAGAAAATGATGCAATGCCTAGAATCCAGATAAAAGAGCTAAAGAGACCTGATATCCACATGCTTGTTATCTGAGCTTATGGGATAAAAAATGAGAATTATCTTTCAATTTTTTGTACAAGCTGTTTAATATCCTCTTAAAGGATAAGCAAACTAAAATTCTTTTCTAGTTAAGAATTATAGGAATGATTGTGCCTGAGGCATGGAAAAAAGGGAAAAAGCCTCATTATGTTATTACTTCACTCATCCTTTCTGATTTGGGGTTGAAGTTTAGTGTGGGTATTTAAGTTATTAGTCATCTCAAAACTGTTCTCTGGTTTTAGATATTCTTAGTCATCCAAAAAGGCTGTTAAGTGCCATTACATGGCCCTAGGATTTAAAAAATTGTGTATAAAAATAGAGATACTGATTTGACCCTTAGAGCATGCATGTGAAAACACTCCTCGAATAACCTTTTTTAGAATTATTGGATGTTTTAAATGTCTAACACTGTAATACATTGTCTTTGATGAAAAATAGGAACTCTGGAGAAGATTTTATCTTGTTGAGCATAAAACGTCTAGAAGTGGCTTGTATTGTGTAACATGAGTAGGCCTTCATATAGCTGTGACACAGGTCTTGCTTGTTCTCGGACCCACTGTTGGTGTTGTCGTCCATAAATTCCACCTTCCTGTGGACAGATAAGTCTTTTAAACAATAGGAGAATGTGGGAGTGAGAAAGGGAAGATACTTGTTGGCATTACGAATTCATAAATGTGATTGTAAATGATTATCAAAACAACTGAGATTGATGTTTTCCAGGGATGTTAGTCTTGGTGATTGAAAATGAGGATTTTTTTAAAGTTAAATTTAAGTTTGAGTATTTCAGTGAAGGGTATAGGATGGTATCTTTTGCCACTTTATTTGGAAAGCAGTCATTTGCCATGGCAGTGCTCTCTATGAGGTTTACTTAACCTTATAACACACACACTCTTTACTTTTTAAGTGTAGTTCTGCAGAAAATCAGTGCGTGGAAGGATTTTCTGTGCCTCACCCTCTCATTTTCTGTTCCTTTAGCTCTTTAGTCTGAGAGTTAAATATTTTGATAATAAAGTCATATATAGTTCAAATTCTGTCTGGTCTATTACATTTTGTTACATTTCTGAACTTTTCTTTTCCATACTTTGGTATCCTCCAGGAACTTCTTTTCCCTTTCTAAGTTTTATTCTTTTAATAGAAATGGACTCCCACGTGAGCACTGGCTCTAAAAGTGGCCTAATAAGCCTGCTATTTTTAGAGAAGAAGAAAGTTGCCTTTTGTTCTCTCTGTGCTTTTCACCTCCCACTTGTTCTTTAAAGTCTTTTTCCCCTCTGGTCTTAGTAGTGATAACTTTCTAATTCCAGGTGCCTTTTCCTTGGTCTATTTCTGGCTCAAGTTGTCTCCTACTCAAATTTGTCAATGTCAGAATTGGACTAGGCTCTTCTGTTTTTATTACTTACAGATATTTTGGATTCCTTTTTCTTTATTTTACTAAAATTATAAAATGTACACATAAAGGAGTGGAAATATATTTTTACAGTTTAAAGAAGAATAATAAAATGGGTATTTGTATAATGCCCACCATCTGGGTTGAAATAGAACATGGCTAGTATCTTAGAAGCTCTCTGTGTGTCCCTTCACCAAAACATTTCCTCCATCCCATCCCTGGGATTGGCTTTTGACTTCATGGATACTTAGCTATAAAAAGAGACATGGACTTCCCTGGTGGCGCAGTGGTTAAGAATCTGCCTGCCAATGCAGGGGACGCAGGTTCGAGCCCTGGTCCGGGAAGATCCCACATGCCGTCGAGCAACTAAGCCCATGTGCCACAATTACTGAGTCTGCGCTTTAGAGCCCGTGAGCCACAACTACTGAGCCTGTGTGCCACAACTACTGTAGCCTGTGCTCCACAACAAGAGAAGCCACTGCAATAAGTCCGCACACCGCAACGAAGAGTAGCCCCTGCTCACTGAGACTAGAGAAGGCCGGTGCACAGCAACAAAGACCCAATGCAGCCAAATAAATAAATAAATAAGTAAATAAATAAATAATAAATTAAAAATAATTAATTTTAAAAAAAATAAAAAAAAGAGACAGAAAGTAGCCTGAGTCTCAGTTTTCTTGTTGCTTCTGCCACAGACTGTCTCTGGCCTCACCTTGCCTACCTGGGGGGCTGAGCTCTGCTTGTAGGACCCTCGAGTTCCTGAGGATTCCTCTAAAGTGTGATGTGCCATCTTGTCTTTTATTTCTTTTGAGTTTCCTGGACTCATCAGCCACAGAACTTGATTAGATGCTTCCTCTGTGTAGGTGGCAATACCAAGAGCTATGGATACAGCATGGTACCTGCCATTTCTGTGGGATGGTAGTTTGGAGAATCTCATTTGCTTATCTGTTGTTTACATGCTGGTGTGATCTCTAGACTCTATATGCATTTCAACTCCTGAATATGCTCTTGGCCCAGAGTTTTAACTCTACCAGACTATTAGCTTCTGGATTTTTCTCTGAAGGTAGTCCACTCCATTTTCTATCCCTGTCGTGAATTACCAACCTTGGTATGGCTTTCTTGGATGTGAATCAGTTCACTTAGGATCTTTCTTCTTCCCCATCGTCATCCCCAACCCTAAGTACTCATGATCCTTGAATATACTATTGATACGCAGTGAATTTGCCACTATGGATCACATAGTTAATTGTTAGACTTTCCACCAGGGTTCTAAAAATGTCTGGTTTTAGGATTAAACTAAAAATAGTTTCTCTGAAAGAACCTAAATAGAATAGTTTCTCCTTTTTTCTGTGTCAGTCTCTCTGAGATTTGGCTGCTTCTAGAATCTTATAAAGGTTTTGCTTTTCCTCCAAACATTGAGAGGCACTTTAATGGTGACGGTGGGTAAGATTATCTACTTGGAATTAAAATTTTAAGACAATTTAATGAAAGTTGTCTGACTGGAGGAAAGGCCCATTTACAGAAATTGTCTTAAAACTCTGATTTATAGATTTGCTGTCCTGCTTTTTTCTACCACCACTGACTTGATTTTATTACTGGCACATTATATTTCTTAAAATAGAAGGAAGGTGTCTGTCTATACATTATTTAAAATGAATTTTAAGAGAGAATCAAGTGCAAATAACTAATGATCTTGGTAGCTTTTGAAAGATAAAAATTCAGTTTTAGTATTATGCAAAATGTCCAGACGATATAATAAAACTGGAATAGAGTAAATTACACAGCTGTAGTCACTGTTGTATACACGTCTTTCAAAATGACATCAGGTGTCATCAGATTTGCTTATCATAAGCAACTTACACAGGATAAGTTCTTATTTTTCCCTGTTTTCTTTGGTTTGCAATATCTTTATGATAAAGCATGATAGTTGATTTTAAGTTTTTGACTTATGTTTAGTTTCAATCAAGTAACAGTACTGTAATTGTGTGGTCTGATTTTCAACACACCCCTTAAATAGGTTGGTGTTTATACAATGTAGCTTTAGCAGATCTTGATCATGGCTCAGTTTAATTTCTATGTAAAAGTTTTTTCTTTATTAATCTAATCTGTAGGAAGAGTTTTATCACTCTCCTTCTTGGAAATTGAGGTGTTCTTTTTTGGTTGAGGTACATAGAAATATGTAGAATTAGAAAAAAAAATTATAAAGCAGCTCTTTGCCGTATATATGGAACATGAATGCAACCATTCTTTTAGCACCATTCTGGAAAAGTTGGCCTGAAGTCATCCCAATATACAGACAGTTGATTATTTGATAAAGCAGGTACCAAATATTGTAGATGAGATGTGTGTGTTAACGATCCCAAGTCCCAGCTTAGCACAGCTGTACTTTTAGGGTAGGAGATGATGGCAGTCATGCATTCACTATTTTAGACTTGGAAGTTTCCTTAGAGATCCTATAATCCAACAATCTTGGTTTTTGTAAGGGAGAAAACTTGTTCCACAATGTTAGGGACTTCTCGAAGCACTCAGAGACAATAAGAGTCAGGTTAGGAGTTGGATCTCCTAATTTCTGTTACCTGTTCATTCATTAATTATTCGTTCATTAATTCAACCAACAAATGGCTCCTGGGTGCCTGTTTAGTTCAGGCATTCTTCCTTGACTGAGGGTATAAGAGTGAGCAGAGTGAAAAAGGCCTCGTTAACACTCGAATGACCTATACTGAATCGGAAAGTCCATGCTAGTTGGAAGAAATCCCCTTTCCAAAGAAGCTACAAGTTAATGGTAGCTTTTCCAATAAATTCTATAATTTTCAGAGGTCTGTTGTCATTATTTTGAAATGGTACATAACTTGGAGGAATGAAAAAATCTCTTTGGTTAGAGAAGTTAGGGACATCATGACTTTTTTTTTTTTAAACGATTAAAGGCCCAGTGAATAATTTCTCGATGCCATGAAATGTGCTCAGAAGTTTGAAGATCATTTTTCTAAAGTGCTAATTTAAAAAATAGGTGTCACTTTGTATAAGAGTAATTTTGTAGTGTCTTGAAGAAACCGCAAAGAAGTTCTCCTTTTCCTTCCTCGTCTTCTTCTTGCTATGTGGTGGTCTTAGCTGCTTACTGGTTTGATATTACTGCAGAACTGTGTTTCTAATTGCTACATTCTGATAATTTCATAAACATATCTAGTATTTAGAAGGACCACGGTTATCATCTCTAAAGGTCCCTGTGTTCTATGTATGAAGAATCCCATGATTGCACAGAATGTTGTTTTCTGATCAGTACAGAGAAATGACAATGTCAAATGCCTTTTCCTTTATAGGGCCGTGCAGGTTCTGTGGAGGTCTTCGGTCTCAGGTCAGCCAGCAGATACCGTACATGCTCAGACTGTGTCAACACAAGAGAAAGAAATGGTTAGGCTCCTCCTTGGTAGGGTAAAAAGAGAGGAGGGGAGCACACAAAAGACAACTGAAATTGTTCTACAAAAATCTTACTCTTGGGCTTCCCTGGTGGCGCAGTGGTTGAGAGTCCGCCTGCCGACGCAGGGGACGCGGGTTCGTGCCCCGGTCCGGGAGGATCCCACATGCCGCGGAGCGGCTGGGCCCGTGAGCCGTGGCCGCTGAGCCTGCGCGTCCGGAGCCTGTGCTCCGCGACGGGAGAGGCCACAACAGTGAGAGGCCCGCGTACCGCAAAAATAAATAAATAAATAAATAAAAAGTCTTACTCTTTACTAAAACAGCATAAAATCGCTGTGCACGCTAGTATTTGCATAACTAAATTTTAGGACAAATATCTATAATCCACAGTAAAAACATTTAAAGAAATCTTGCCATTTGCAGCAACATGGACAGACTTGGAGGGCATTATGCTAATGAAGTAAGTCAGACAAAGACAAGTACTGCATGGTATCACTTACATGTGTAAGCTAAAAAATACAACAAACTAGTGAATACAGCACAAAAGAGGCAGGCTCACAGATACAAAGAACTAACTAGTGGTTACCAGTGGGAAGGTGGGTCAACATAGGGGCGGGGGAGTGGGAGGTACACATTATTGGGTGTAAGATAGACTCAAGGATGTGTTGTACAACATGGGGAATATAGCCCATGTTTTTAATAACTGTAATTGGAAAGTAACCTTTAAAAATTGTATAGAAATTAAAAAAATAAAAAATAAAACTAACTGCATTAATACAAATAAAAAAAGAAATGGAAATTTTAAATAAAAATGAAATAATCTTTACTTTTTGTTAAAAATCATTTCTTTATCTAACCTTCATCTATTTTTTTGTTTTTTGTTTGTGTTTTTTGCTTCTCATCCAGTCTTCAGGCATTAATTGAATGAGTGAAGGAAAGTTAAATCTACAGGTTTTCACATGTGGAAAGGCCTTTTCTTAGTGTCTTTGCTGGTCTCATGCCGTTCTCTCCTGCTGCTAACATTAATTACTTTGCAGATGGCTCTAATTGACCCAGTAAAAGAGCCAGTATCTGTGTTCGGTCCTTCTCAGGCCCTAAAGACTTTGCAGCTTCTGAAGACACAAATGCAGTGCTTACTCTGAGCTCTTCCAAGTGTGAGTTCCTGGTCCTAGAGTGCCCTTTCCTTCAGAAGTTCCAACTCCTCTGCTTAAATCTGTGTACTGCTGGTCCCAATCCTGCCTTTTAAACACCATCCACCCGTGACTTATGCCCTGGCCACTGGACTTCTATCCGTACCCTGAATATCCTCCCTGGCTGCACACCCTGGTTCCCGTCTATGTGACCTGCTCTTTTCTGCCTGTATTTCCCTGTCTATACTCTGCCATGGCCCTGTTTTCCTGATCATCTTAGTTGAAATTAATTTTCCCTTTGGGGCAGCTTGATGGTTTACTATTTATGATATTAGGGTACATGCTGTCCTGTCTTATTTTAGCTGTGAGATTATAGTCACCTTGAGGGTAGGGATTGCATTTTGTTTCTTTTTCTGTCCTCACCCCAACCTCCATGTAAGGGGACGGAGGCAGCTGGGCCTGACCACTGCACCCAGTGAGGTTAGTGGTGGTTGTCAATACCTGTGACTCTTTTCTTTTCCTGGGCCTGAAATTAGTCATTAATTAATTAGTTAATTAATTCATCCCCTTCCTAAAGAGCTATGTTTCTCTTCCTTTAAAAAAAATATAGCTTGTATTGTGCTTTCTCATTTTAAAAGGAAAAGTATGTTCATTGTAAAAACTTTAGGAATTATGGGTAAACAAAGAAAGAAAATAAAAACCTTTGAAAGTTCTACAGGAAGTGATAGCCTACTGTTATATTTGTGTGTATATCTTTGCAGATTTTTTTCCTATATGTGAATATACACGTATAAACATACTTTTAAAAAGTTACCAGACAACATCATAACATTCTCTCATTAGCTTTTTTCAATGAATGATGTGAACATCTTTCCCATGTTTCCAAGCATCTGTAATGTAAAAGCACATTTAAACCTACTCGCATCTACATCACCTGCAGAGATAGCTGTGTGTGTGTGTGTGTGTGTGTGTGTGTGTGTGTGTGTGTGTGTGTGTGTGTATTTGCTCTTGTCTAGCTATTTCCTCAGGAAAACTTTATAAGTAGCTCTTAAAAGATTATAAAAACTTATGGGTTTAAGGTGAACGTGCTTTCAGGGCTTGATGGCTATTGGTAAATTGTCCCGTAGAAAGACATATTAATTCATTTTCCCCACAGTAATGTGTGAAGTGCCAATTTTTCTACCCTCTTGCCAGATCTAGCTACTATTACTCATTTTTTATTTTCTGAACTGACGGGGGAAAATGGTTTCGTATGGCTATTTTAATTTACAGGTGTTTTATTACTGATACAATTGTAGCTTTGTATATGATTGATCACCATTAGTATTTCTGTTTTCTTTTTTCTGTGAATTGCATTTTGCACATAATATTTTGTGAATCGTCTGCCCATGTCCTTTGCCTACGTTCTGTTGGGTGGCTTGTTTTTATTTGTTTTTGGCTCCTTATGTCAAAAAATAGCAACCCTTTGTTTTTCATACGCTTGTTTTTTCTCAGTTTGCCTTGCCATTGTTTATGGTATTTTTAAATTTCACTTATGGAAATTTTTAAAAATTATATAGTCTTATCTGTTATTAAAGATTATTTCTGGGTTTAAGATCATGCATAAAATGGTCTCTGCTTCCTAACATTCAACTATATTTTTATAGTAAGTTTATTTTAAAACATACATTCCTTTAAGGCATATATTATTATTTGGTGTAAGATCTGATGTAGGGATCTAACTTTCCCAAAATGTTTAGTCACTTGTCCCAAACCTATTTATTCTCTTCTTTACCAATTTAAAATGTCATTATTTTCATCTATTACATTTTTTATATGACCTTGAATCTCTGGACTTTCTGTTCTGTCCTTTGGGCTGTCCATCTAATCAGGCCAGTGCTCTGTATTTCATTTACTGTAGTAGTAATATGAGGTCCTATTGTTACTCCTCTTTTGAAAAACATGTTTGGGTTGTCATAAACATTTATTCTTTAAGATGAGCTTTAGAATAATTTCATCAAGTTAAACAAACTTTCTGAGATTTTGTTTGGAATTACATTAATGGTACGGAGTACATGTACTATACATATATGTGTAAATATCCGCATGCATAATACATATATAACATTTGTTGCCGCTGTTGTCATCGTTAGTAGAAACTTTTCCCCTGGATTATTTCTAGGTTATTTTTGCTTGTGCACATAGAAATGTATTTTGCTTTTGCGTATATATCTTATAACTGGCTATCTTACTTAATTCTTATTATTTCTGGTAGTTTTCCCATTCATTTCCTTTTTACACTTCTGACTATTTCATGTGTACCTGGGAAGGGTGGACATGGTATAAACAAATGTGCACTTTTTCTCTATAGACTGAAACATGAAAGAAGTAGGGAGCTCTTGTCCTGAGAGATGTGGCAAACACTAGACTTGGAGAAGGGAGTTTTTTTCTTCGAGACAAAGTTACCAGAAGGCAAGGCTGATAATAGATCCATATCTGTTTCTCTACGATTTTACTGCATGTCAAGCCTGGTTTGATAATAGTATAAATAAATATTGGGCAGACCAGAAGAGAACCTATATTAGCAATATTCAACACACTATAATATTCATTATTAGCTTTGAAAATGGTGCACCAAAGCATTTCAGTTATGCATAACTGTGTTCAAAAGGTATGCTCTCTTTATTTGGATTCAGTTTTCCCTGTGTTTAAATGTTTTTGTTTCATGATGTATGGGGGTAAAATTACCCATTTGTGTGAAAGTAACTACAATTCTATCATAGAGGAATCTCAAAATTACTGGTGTACTTATAGAGGTGCTGGCAGCCACGCTAGGAAGGCGTTAAGCCAGTGGTGTGGCTTAAAAGCTGGGCAGGAGAAATTAGACATCTTTTATTTTTGTGTAAGTAAAAGCGTCTCTATTGATGCTGCTTCCTCAGAGAGGAACTCATAATTGGCTCCTCTTATCGGCTGATCACGTGGGGGTCCTCAGCTTTTACATCACCTCAAGTTCATCCCTTATTTCTCCCCTAATTCCTCTTCTCTCTACTGCCCTATCTATTAACTTGCAGCCCTGCCTATGTTTCCAATTCTTAATATATTTGAGTGTTCTTCACTGTATTATGGTGCATGGGCCATCAGTTATGAGTGCCTACACATTAAAATACTGCAACCTCTTATGTGGTTTAGGAACTCATTAAATTCCTGTCATGACCCTCAAAGAAGCTTACATCTCTACAAGCTGCCTGTGCTAGGAGTAGTCTCCACCTCCAGCTCTGTTCCTATGAAACATGCCCACATTCCCCAGCCTTTGCCTGCCGTGCCATCTTTCTTTGACTTAACACCAAGCCTCAATTCAACCTATAATTACTTTCACACACTTAACGTATCATTTCTACTCTCTTAAATCTCAACCTCTCCATGTCTACAATCTTTGAACACAGCTTTAAAACTCTTATTGTATTGTCTACACTCAAAGGAGTGTATATTTCCTAGCTGAAATAACTTTTGGCATACAAATTATTTTAGGTGGGATGAGTCTAACTTTTTCTTAAGACTTGAGAGAAGTGGTGGTTGAAGAATCATCTTACTTCTTAAGTCTGTTGTGTTCAAAAAGGAAAGCAGGGCTTCCCTGGTGGCGCAGTGGTTGGGAGTCCACGTGCTGATGCGGGGGACACGGGTTTGTGCCCCGGTCCAGGAAGATCCCACATGCCGCGGAGCGGCTGGGCCCGTGGGCCATGGCCGCTGAGCCTGCGCATCCGGAGCCTGTGCTCCGCGGCAGGAGAGGCCGTGGCAGTGGGGGGCCCGCGTGCCACAAAGGAAAAAAAAAAAAAAAAGGAAAGCAGTGTAAGGACAGTAGGATAATAGTAAAGTTACAAGCTTCTGCTTGTATGAATGTACTAGTTTAAATTCTGTGTCTCTCCTCATTACAACTTAGAGTAATTATTTAATGAATTAAAATAGTTATGTGTATAAAAGGAAAAATGTGAAGCTTCTAGTGGGAAGAGGGGGCAGGCGTGGTGCTTCGTTGTCCAACGCTGTCATCCTTGCTGCCCCATGAATTTGAGAATCTCCATAGTGCTCAGCATTTTTTGTCACTAAATGAATGAATGTGTTACCAAGCCAGATCCTTGGACTCTTTAATCAACAGAAATTGGTAAGAGGGCAGATGACCACATCTTTGTGGTCCAATGTTTGCCGTTCCTAGTAGTTGTCCTTAGAGCTCAAGACCCTGTTCTCTATGTCGTCTCATTCTGAACAATTTAATTTGCTTGATTAACCCACTCACAGCCTGCCATGACCGGGATTGTTCAAAAGAAGGCATATAGTTCCTTCTTTAAAGTAAGGGATTCAGGGCTTCCCTGGTGGCGCAGTGGTTGGGAGTCCGCCTGCCGATGCAGGGGACATGGGTTCGTGCCCCGGTCTGGGAAGATCCCACATGCTGCAGAGCGGCTGGGCCTGTGAACCATGGCCGCTGAGCCTGCGGGTCCGGAGCCTGTGCTCCACAACAGGAGAGGCCACAACAGTGAGAGGCCCGCGTACCGCAAAAAAAAAAAAAAAAAAAGTAAGGGATTCAAGTTATCTTCCAAAAAACTAGAAGTCATCCACTCTTCTTGGTTAATGACTTTTCCAGGCACTAGGGATTCTTGGTAAGTTACTTTTCCAATTACTCAGATCCTTGGCTTTTCCATAATGAGCCTCCTTGGAGGAATGTAAGATATAAACTTTTGGAGTTTTGACCACCTGACTATTCATGTACCTTCTCTCATTAGACACATAAATCTCAAACTCAAGGACTCCGACAAATATTTATACAGGCAAAACTTCCCTCTTTGTGTGATTTTCCAATGCCTAGATCTTATACAAGTTCTCTTTGTATATTTGCTGATGATTCTGAAATTCTTTGAACATAAATTTCTAAAACTTTTTTTGTGATAGATGCTGGAATTAGATACATTTAGACCATGTTTCAATAGTAAAGATGAAGTCTGAGAATTGACACTGTAATATTTTGTCTCTTACCCACATTATGGTCTATTGCAATTTGAGTGGCTTTCCTAGGAAGCTGTTCTCTAGTAAAGATGTAGGAACCTAGGCTGCATTCACCTTGTAGCTGTGCCATCTAGGGCATGTGGCTTCCAGAGCATGTGACTGCCAGGGTCCCAGGGAGGAGAGAGCTTGGATAATCAAGCATGGATTTTAATGGTCAAACTGGAAGAATAGACATTACTTCCCCCCATATCTCATGAGCCAAAATTCAATCTCTTGACCCCAATCTAACTGCTCTGGAAGCTGTGAAATATAGTCTTACTGTTCTAGGAAGGGGAAGATGCAATGGGATTTGGTGGATACTCAGCATTATTTCTGCCACAGTCCCCTTCATTGATCTGACTCTCGGCTCATTTGCCATGTTTTAATCGTCTTGCCATTCTCCTGCTCTTGGAGTTCAGCATCATTAAGGTGCTTATACTTGTTCTTCACATGCTGAGTAAAATCACATTGTCTAGTTCAAGCTCTTTTCACTACCTTTGTGATGCAGATTCACCATGAAGGCGGTGAGCAAGAGGGTTCCATAACAATAATCAAAAGGGAATTTTCTTATTCCAATTCTTCCACTCTCTTTCACCTTGCTTTGAACTTCCATCCTACATTTATCTCCTTACTTCCCAAGGCCACCTCTCTCTTTCACCAGATAACCTGCATGAGAAGGACTGTAGTAGCTGGGGTGTATAGCTTTTCTGTAACTTAAATGACTAGAAAAAGGATGTTTATTTCAGAACTTAGAATGTTCAGAAATTCCTTTTCATCAGTCTCCCCAGGTTATCAGACAACTCAGAACCAAACACCCAACTGGCTGATCAAGAAAGTACAATGACTATTTATACTCGGGACCATAATTGCTAAATAGATCAGTATTGGCACGTTAGAACATTGTATTTTCAACAGGAAGTTCTACTAGGGAAACTACAGAGGGCAGAGGTGGAGGAAGGGCCTTGGAGAACATCTGCAGGTGGAGATTGTCAGACAACTCATCTTCAGGCCTACAGAGATACAGATGACCTGTTCCTTTTCTGCAGGGTGGAGCTGGAGACACACCACCACACAATTAGCTATTCAGTTCTTCCTTTCCAGTGTTACTTGCCCCTCACTGAAAAGTCTCATTTCAAAATTACATCAAGACTTTTGTAATTAGATTACATTTCAGTTGACATTAATTCACTTTCAGGAAGATTACAAATAATATTCTAGAATGAGATGGCGAATCTCATACATTTGTACTGATTTGCTTAGTTTCGGTTTCAGAGAGTTGCATTCTTCATCCCCACTTCCCAGCACATGGTATGGGCCTGGCGTATAGTGGATGTTGGTAGATGTTTGCTCACTCAGCAAATGTTGATTAAGCGTCTGCTATGCACTAGGCGTTATGCCAGGTGCGGGGGACACTGTGATAAGCGAAAGAAACAGTTTTAAGGGAAGAATGGTCGGACAGGAGGGAAGGATGGTGCAAATGGGGGTGCGGTGCTATTTATAGGAGGTGGGAGAGTAGAGCGTCTCTGTGAAAGGGAGGATAGGGTCTTATGTCTATCTCTGTCTGTCCTAGAAAAGTAGCTATTTTCCTTCTTTAAGGTTCTCAGGGCTTCCCTGGTGGCGCAGTGGTTAAGAATCCACCTGCCAATGCAGGGAACATGGGTTCGAGCCCTGGTCCGGGAAGATCCCACATGCCACGGAGCAACTAAGCCCGTGCGCCACAACTACTGAGCCTGCGCTCTAAACCCGCGAGCCACAACTACTGAAGCCCGCGCACCACAATTACTGAAGCCCACGTGCCTAGAGCCCGTGCTCCGCAACAAGAGAAGCCACTACAATGAGAAGCCTGTGCACCGCAATGAAAAGTAGCCCCCGCTCACTGCAACTAGAAAAAGCCTGCGTGCAGCAACGAAGACCCAACACAGCCAAAAATAAATAAAATAAAATAAATAAGTTAAAAAAAAAAAGCTTCTCAAATGCGGGAGATATTAGAAATAGGTATGTCCATGGTGGGGAAAAGGCCCTAGAAAAGAGAGAAATACGATAATTAAAGTGACCTTTATCCGTTTGGTAGTTAATGGTTAGAATGTTTTTATCTGCTTTTGTAATTACAAACAAAAGTAGGGGTCTAAAATAACCTTGTTTTCAACTGTTAGACATGCTCCAGTGATGGTGTGGTTGAGAATTTTGAAAATAATGAATGACCTGTAGAGAGAGGTAATTAAAATGAAGTTAGTGCAACCTCCCTGCCTCTTGGAAAGATTCCTCAGAGAAATGTTGCCAACAACAACCCTGTTTATGTACATTCGCAGTGCTGACTTCATTAACTAGAACTGAAAGAATTTCCTGTATCTTCTCAGGTATTCTCAAGTATAGAGAGCTAAGAACTCTCATTATTTTTACGATTATTGAGATTTTGAAAAGGGAATGAGTAGACGTACCATAATTAGTTTCAAATGTAGAATCATCAGCAGACACACATTTGATTAGTAATTTCAATAGGAAAACCTGTCCAAGGTACAAGCACCTGCTTTATTTCCATGTTGTAAAGGTTGTCCTTCTGCTCACACAGGAAACCAGGCTGGACCAGGCACACATGTGGCTCCCAGTTATTCTGTTGACTGGCTCCAAGCCTCCTCCAGCCCTCCGCACTGGGTCATTTTAGAACCACATCAGGTGCAGTTCTCAAAATGATGTGAAATCATTGGGTCCTCCCATCCTTCTGTTAAAGAAGCAGTGTCAAGTTTTCCTAATAAGAAAACCTACTACTAGGCAGAATTTTAGAAAATAGAATGTCAGAGCAAGAGGGACCTGAGGCATCGTCTGCTGCAACTCTTTTGCAGAAGAGGAAATCGAGGCCTAAATGCAGGGCACACATCCAGCTCATCGTAGAACCTACTGCTGTTCTTCAGTTACCATTAGGGTTAAATGAGTTCTACCTTTATAGTCCTTAGAACAGTGGCTGGGATGTAGTAAGTGTTCAGTCAATGTGAGTGATCTCTTATAATCATTATTTCTAGTGGCAGAGCCCAAACAGGAACCCGGATGCCCTAACAATCCAGAGCTGCCTCGGAGGCACATATTTCTTATTTCCCACATTGTATAGGGAGAAATGTGTTGGAAGAAGCTGAGTTAAAAATAGTGACAGCCGCAGTGCCCGTTACTGGGCACATACTCAGCGCTGAGTTCTCACGTGGATGCTTTCATTTAATCCTCTTGGTGTGTATGAGATTCACACTCTTTGTTGTCTCCATGTGACTCATGTAAAGGCTGAGTTGGGTAACTTGCCCATAGTCACACTACTAACAAGGAGCTGGGCTAGGTTTTAAACCCCACTCCGACTTCACAGTCTATATTCTTAACTGTTATTCTTTATTCCAGGAGTTAGCAAACTATGGCGCGTGGGCCAAATCCAGCATTCCTGTTTTGGTACAGACCTCAAGCTAAGAATGTTTTTTACACTTTCAAATGGTTGAAAAAAATTAAAGAAAAATTTCCTGACTGGTGAAAATTATGTGAAATTCAGATTTCAGTGTCCCTAAATGAGGTGTTGTTGGAACACAACCGTACTGCCTGTGGCTACTTATGTGATAATACAGCAGAGTTGAGTAGTTGTTATAGAGACCCTGTGGCTTGAAAAGCCTAAAATATTTTCTATCTGGTCTTTTCTCTGTACTCTTCCTCAACGATTGTTTTGAGATTCCAATTGTTTAGAGCGTAATTGTGGGATTTATATAGAGCCTGTCTTCTCCTGTTACCTGCCTTTTTGTTTGTTCCATATTAACATATCAATCAAATGACGAATGTGTGTATAAAAGGAGTTCATCTTTAAGTTATTTGTATTTTATCTTTTTTAACAGACAGAGGAATGATTTGTTGCTGGATAACATTTAAGACTCTTGATGATAACCTGTTCTGTCCTTACTGTGGACTGGAGCTCTTTGTGGTTTACAAGGCTCTCACATCTATTTATTGAGCTGGTTATTTTTAAACCTCCAAGTGTCCTAGATGTGGAAATCACTCTATTTTCTTTCCTTTGTAGTGGTTTGCTGTCTTCTGATTATGTGGAGATTCACTATGAAAATGGGAAACCACGGTACTCTAAGGTATGGTCAATAGCACATGGACATCCTGTAGTATAAATATACTTAATCATAGAACTGTTCATTGCACACTTCATTGTTTTGTTGTCTATCTCACTAAAATCCTCTGGCCTCTTATACAAGGCTATTATTTTTGAATTTAAAATAAGTTTAGGAGAAATTGATTAAAATTTACAAATGCTTGAGATAACATTAGAGACTCCAGCCAATAAAGAAATGATCATTGTTTTGGTTATACATACAGTATCTTATGTAAGTGAACGGTATCAAGAGCTCTCCAGTTCCATGGCAGCACTAGGCTCATGGGCAGAGAAATTGAATGATCAGACTGGGTGGGCTGTTAGAGTGACTGTTTAGTCCAAGGGACCTTGGTACCCATGAAGGACAGAGGACAGATGGGGAAAGGAAGATGTCGGGAACATTCTCCCTCTCAATCTTCACAACAATTCTCTGAGGTGGGTATTATTATTCCTGTTGCTCAAAGGAAGAAATTGAAGTGGAAAGAGGACACATACGCCTTCTCAAGGCCACCAAGCATTGTAATATAAATGCAGTGGGGTGCTTGATTTCTTTCATTTGGAGGTTAACTGTTCTCTTCTGGAAGATCAATAAGGAAAAGTGGGTTTAGATTAAAACAAGAGAGAGAGATTACTTGTATGTAAGGAACACAGTTGCTCTCCACCAGACAGGATGAAAATCCCTGGAATGGCTGCATCCAGAGACTCTGATTTGTAAGAAGGCCACAGAGTGCCATTGAGCCTAAGCAGCGTCCATGGGTGCCATGGGAATGGGACACAAACAGGGAAACAAAAAAAGGGGGGAAACATTACTGGGCTCTTTCCTTGATTGCTAATGAGTACTGGCACAAAAGTGGACCTTTCATGTGTGGGTTTGTTGGGTTGTACAGTCTGATAACCTGGGCTTGTCAGTCTGATAACCTCTTAACAAGTATTTATTATAGGTGGTATGAACTGAGATTACTGCCATGAGGGGTCATGGCATTTCTCCGGATTTATAACTGTCCAACTAACAGTTGGGACGTTTGTAGTTTGATGTGCGTTCCAAACCTTTGAATTTTATGCCCTAGATTAAGAACTTCCATATATTATTCTTACTAGTCTGTCAGTTCTCACCTTAGGCTGCACCTGGGGGGTTGTTGAATCTCCTTAAAAGTTAATGCTGTGGAAAGTGAATAGAAATGCTAAATCAAGCACGGGAACAGTGCTGCCTGGCATTTGTACAAAACAAAGCTTCTGTCAGCTGTGCCAGTGCTGTGAGCACTGCAGATGCTGAATCATGAGTCTGGAGAAGAGATGATTGCATGAGACCTTTACAGACTCAGCAAATGAACCACCTTTGCAGGCTGCGGTAACCTGATCCAAACTTCTCACAGGAAGGTCTTTTTTTTTTTTTTTTTAAAGAAATGAAATAGCTAATTGGTCTTCAGAGGTCATTTGAGGTCCCAAATGGAGGCCTTATCATGAATAAGACACGTCAAATCTTGCATCAGTTGTAACTAAAACTTAAAACAAAGGGTATTTTAACTCTGACAGAAGTGTTCATTGCAGTTTGTTTTTGTATTCATTGCTTTTTTCTTATTTATGACCCATTTTCTCCAAACAGTTTATATACCCAAACTGACTTGCTTTATATGTAATGAATAAATGGTAACAGTCTGTTTTTTATGTGTATGTATCTATACAAACACTCTAAAACCTGAGATGATATGGTACACATTATCTTGTGGGAGAATTTTTTAACCTACCAATATTATAAACATTTTAGCATTCATTAAAAATTCTTCTAAACTTTTATTTAAAAAAATGTATCATATTGTTTCCAATTCATTTGCTATAATTTGTTTAATCCCATAATGATAGACATTTAGATTGCTTCTGCTCTTTCACTGTACAAATAACTTTAAGGAAAGGCCTTCCAGATACATTTTGAACACTTCTTTAATAACTGATTAAGGATTAATTTTGAGAATGGAATTTTCTGGGTTAAAGAGTTGGTATAGGGCTTCCCTGGTGGCGCAGTGGTTGAGAGTCTGCCTGCCGATGCAAGAGATGCAGGCTCGTGCCCTGGCCTGGGAGGATCCCGCGTGCCGCGGAGGGGCTGGGCCCGTGAGCCATGGCCGCTGAGCCTGCGCGTCCCGGAGCCTGTGCTCCGCAACGGGAGAGGCCACAGCAGTGAGAGGCCCGTGTACCGAAAAAACAAAACAAAACAAAACAAAAAAAGAGTTGGTATATTTTTAAGGCTTTTGCTACATATTGAGAGTTTTTTTTTCTGAAAGTTTGTATAAATTCATGCTCCTACTACCATTACATACACATTTTTAAAAACATGTTTTTAAACTTCACATTGCCTTCCATGTTGTTTAAGAAAATCTTTGTATCAAGTACCAGAAAAGAAAATCAGTATGTAAGAATGGCTAGATTAAATAAACCTGTTTTTACACCCGTGCAACCTTTCTTCCGAAGATCTCAAACTATTTAGACAAAAGTACATGTGCGTGCACACGCACACACACACACACACACACCATTATTCACATGACTAGGGAGGAACAGAATCACTAATAGGCTACTTGGCTTTGAAGTGAAATCTAAATGTGTACGTTTAAAATATTCTGGGAATTAGAGTCGAACAAAATGATGAACCACACTTAGGAGGAACCTGTCTATGTCTTCCCATATCACAGCTATGAAGCCCCTACCTAGTTCCCACTTCTAGTTAAGAAGAGGCTAAAGTCTTAGGCTTTTACTTTTATTGGATGAAAGTGGGCTAAATGGGCTTGTTTCCTTGTGAAGCAAATATTGGAACTGGAGAGCTCAGCAGATTAAGTAGGCAGTATAGAATAGGTGCCAGGTATTAGTAAATGCACGTGGAAGAACTTTCCTTGTGTACCAACAGAGCGATAGCTTTTTTTTTTTTTTTTTTTTGCGGTACGCGGGCCTCTCACTGTTGTGGCCTCTCCCGTTGCGGAGCACAGGCTCCGGACACGCAGGCTCAGCGGCCATGGCTCATGGGCCCAGCCGCTCCGCGGCATGTGGGATCCTCCCAGACCGGGGCACGAACCCACGTCCCCTGCATCGGCAGGCGGACTCTCAACCACTGCGCCACCAGGGAAGCCCCCAAGAAAAGATTTGTACATGGATGTTTATAGCAGTGTTATTCATAATAGCAAGAAAATGGAAACAAACCAAATGTCCATCAGTTGGTGAATAAATAAACAAAACGTGCTATATTATTCAGCTATAAAAAGGAATGAAGTACTGATTGATACATGCTACAACATGGATGAATCTTATAAATATTATGCTAAACGAAAGAAATTAGTTGCAAAGGACCACATATTATGTGGTTCCATTTGTTTGAAATGTCCAGAGTAGGGAAATTCATAGAGACTGAAAGTACATCGGTGGTTGCCAGGGGCTGGGGGAGGTTAGGGAGGTATAAGGAGGAATGGGGAATGACTGCTAATAGGCAAAGGATTTCCTTTTGAGGTGATGAAAGTATCCTGGAATTAGAAAGTGGTGATTGTTACACAACCGTGTTTTAATATACTAAAAACCACTGAATTATACTCTATAAAAGAGCATCTCAAAATAAAAAACTTCTCAAGTAGGTAATGGGAGTTTATTTACCCACTGTCCCAACAAACATAAATCCTCTGGTCCTTTCAGATTGGTCTTGTCACTTAGGCTCATGAAGAAGCCATTCTTATTTATCTATTAAACAGATATTGATTTCACTCACTCTGGTCTAGTCACTGATCTAGGAGCTGGATGTGCATTAGTGAACCAAGCAGATAAAAATCCCTGTCCTTGTGGGTTCTATATTCTATTCTCGCCTTTGTTCTTTTGTCATTTTAATCACATCGCCCTCCTAGGATGTTTTTTATGCTTTCCTTATCAAATCATTACCATGGTTCAGTTCAAGCTCACTTCGTCCATGAAGGCTTCTTGGCAGGGACTGTTGTCAGAGGGAATGGGCTTCTGTGGGCAAGGCTTCTGACTGGGAGGCTAAAAAATTCCCCAGGAAATCAAGAGAGCAGACCACATTGGCTCCTCACAAAGCTATTTTAAATTTGAATAGTGTGGGGCCTCCCTGGTGGCGCAGTGGTTGGGAGTCCGCCTGCCGATGCAGGGGATACGGGTTCGTGCCCCGGTCCGGGAGGATCCCACATGCCGCGGAGCGGCTGGGCCCGTGAGCCATGGGCGCTGAGCTTGCGCGTCCGGCAACGGGAAAGGCCACGACAGTGAGAGGCCCACATATCGCAAAAAAAAGGAAAAGAAAAAAAAAAAGAAAAAAAAAATTTGAATAGTGTGATTTGTGTGAACTATTAAAAATGTATATAGAATTAAAATATATATAGTACAGACAAACTTCTCATACCTGAACATGTTTTTCCCCTTGAGTTTAATGAAGGTAAATAATTAAACAGGTGTTGAGTTCTCCAGTTGTCCAATTCTCTGAAATGTTTTTTGTATCCTTTTTCTGTAGTATTCAAATTCAGGTACATGTGTCCCATTATCGATTTTTTTGTGTGTGTGTGTTGTACGCAGGCTTCTCACTGTTGTGGCCTCTCCTGTTGCGGAGCACAGGCTCCGGATGCGCAGGCTCAGCTGTCATGTCTCACGGGCCCAGCCGCTCTGCAGCATGTGGGATCTTCCTGGACCGGGGCACGAACCCGTGTTCCCTGCATCGGCAGGCGGACTCTCAACCGCTGCGCCACCAGGGAAGCCCCCCATTATAGATTTTTTAAAAAATTTATTTATTTATTTTTGGCTGCGCTGGGTCTTTGTTGATGCGCGTGGGCTTTCTCTAGTTGTGCTGAGCGGGGGCTACTCTTCTTTGCAGTGCACGGACTTCTCATTACGGTGGCTTCTCTTGTTGTGGAGCACGGGCTCTAGGCACGTGGGCTTCAGTAGTTGTGGCACGTGGGCTCAGTAGTTGTGGCTCGCGGGCTCTAGAGCGCAGGCTCAGTAGTTGTGGTGCACAGGCTTAGTTGCTCCGTGGCATGTGGGCTCTTCCTGGACCAGGGCTTGAACCCGTGTCCCCTGCATTGGCAGGTGGATTCTTAACCACTATGCCACCAAGGAAGCCCATAGATTTTAAAAAACTTATTTCTTTTTTTGCAACCAGCCCAATGATTTATTAAATAGATTGATATATCATGCTGGTTGACAAGTTTGAAGTATTTAAAGATATGCATATAGAATAATCACTTGAGTATAGTGTCAGAGTTTTTAATTACCATATTCAGAACCTGGAATATCATAATATACACATTTGTGAGATGTGGCCTGTGGAGTTTCTTTTCAAATGTTTATCCAGATGTACAGGAGTTGATTGAAAACATCAGTGCCTGGTCACCATGAATGCCCAGGTTTATGAGGGTTTCTTAAGCAATGAAGATAATAAGAATTGGCTGATTGAACTTTACTGAAGCAGATGAGATAATTAAACAGACACAAAGGTGGGGCAATTTTAAAATAAATTTTATTGAAACGATAGATTCTGTTTCCAATAGGTTCTATTTAAAATGAGTAAAATCAAAGGGGAAGGGGGGGAGGGATTAATTAGAAGTATAGGGTTAAAATATACACACTACTATATATAAAATAGATAGCCAACAAGGACCTACTGTATTGTAGCACAAGGAACTATACTCAATATCTTGTAATAACCTATAATGTAAAAGAATCTAAAAAAGAATATAGATAGATAGATAAACTGAATCACTTTGCTGTATACCTGAAACTAACACAACATTATAAGTCAACTATATTCCAATTTTAAAAAAAGAACAAAAAAAAAGTGAAAAAAATAAAGTGAGTAGAATCAAATCATTCCTGTCGTTCAGTCAATAATACCAGGGAGCCAAATCTTTTTTTCCCTCACGAAGTTATCCCTAGACTCACAGAGCTGTTACATATCTGATTAGGAAATGTGTTAAAGGATGCACATGACTTCGGTGTTTCATTATTTGTGGGAGCTGCCTGATGGTTTCCAATGGGGTTGTTTGAGCATTATCTGGCTTGTGGGATTTTATGTGGAAGTGGTGGGCTGACAAAGTTGGGGAGCACACTTACTAGGATTTTTAAGTTCCTTTGACTACCCAGTAATCTTCATTTATTAGATGTTCCATTTTTGTTGAATATAAGACTGACAGTTTTTAATCTGAAAATGCTGATGCCCATGGAGGCACACATAGACTTGTGTCATGTGCTGAATGAGCCCTTTTTGGTTCTCCTGTCTGCTGTTTGCCTAGTCACAGATCTGTGATCCACTCATAAGTGGTGATCTTGAAGGGTCTGGCCAGCACTCTTGAACTGTCTGAGGCCTTCCTGATTGGAGAAGGAAACACTGGAGCCTGAAATAGTGGGATTTAGTTTGGCTTTTTGCTGTCTTTGGCAGAGCCTTTTAGCACTTTGTGAGTGTCTTCCTATTTGTGCATAGAGATGGCAGTTACAGTGAGACAGTGAGTGTTCCAGATAGCTAGTTCCCTGGGTGGAGGCACCCCCAGAGCTGACTACTCAGTGTCTTTGTTAACGAGGCCCTCTGCAAGGGGCCCTTCTGCAGTGACCCGCTCCTGTCATCCTGATATCCAAGAGGGAATATGTCTTCTTAACGGGGATTTATTTAATATGAAATACCTGAAGATGTTACTTTGTAGTGGTGTTAACAAAATGCTGCATAATCTGGAGAGTTGCCAAACAGTATTTTTCTGGTAATGCTTTCTCAAAAACTTGGGTATAAATTTAGCAATAAGAAACTCAGAAAGTCCTCTAATGCTACTAATACTAACACTAAATTAGAACCTGCCAAATTGCTTATAGTGCTTAATATAATTCCACAATTTAGATATTAAAGCTTTCTTATGATAAACATCAGGGATTAGATGTTACCACAAATATCATTTAACGTCGAGAAAATATGGTGATCCACATCCAGATATACAGTGAACCAAACAGTTCCCTTCAGATAGTATTCTGCCTTAACTCAAACAGGTACCAATGACCTTTATACTGAGACAGCATCAACCTTCAGCAAGTGAATGAAACTGAAATCTAAGAAAGGACTTGGAAATATTTTCTGGGGGGAAAAAGATTGTAGGAAAATCTAAAAAACAGAACTCTTCTTAGAAAGGTCAAATAAATATGACAGTGTTTGCTGTGTACTTCTAACAATCACCTGACTTAAGATAGCCTTTTGGTGTGACACAAAGTGCTAAATAACTGGTTTGATGGAATTTACAGTTACCTATGGTTGTTTTTAGAATCATGGGAAGAGTCTGAAATTTAATTGCCGAGTATCGACCTGGATTCTCAAATTACTGAAATGTGTGATACCATTTGTGCTTGTAAGTGCCAGAGTTAAAAATGCAAATAGAACTTGACATATTATATAGAAGTCAATACTTATATACAGAGTTGCTCTTTGAGAACAGAAAAGCAATCCTTTACAAAATAGTAAAAATATTAGAATACCAATTTTAGAAACCAACATTGAAAGTGTGTATTATAGTTACTAAAAGGAAACAAACTGAGTTGGTTGGGGAGTGGTGATTCGATGTGTGGGTGAACCCCTTTAGGCACTTAAGTAGCCTCTGAGGCTATTGTAATACACCTTAATAAGCAGTGATCAAGATGAATGTAAATCATTAATAAAAAGTCAAAGTCAGTATTCTCTTTAAGGAATTTGTGATTAACATATACACACTACTGTATATAAAATAGGTAACCAACAAGGACCTGCTGTATAGCACAGGGAACTATAGTCAATATTTTGTAATTACCTATATGGGAAAAGAATCTGAAAAAAATGAGATATATATGTATGTATAACTGAATCCCTTTGCGATACACCTGAAAGTAACACAACATTGTAAATCAACTATAACGTCAATATAAAATAAATAAATAAATAAAACAAATAGGAAGCTTCCGGTTAGGCAATGTGGATTCAGTGCTTATATTTATCTCAATTTCCTGGTAATAAGCCACTCAAATAACAGTTAAGGAATTTTCAAAAGGGTGTAACCTCACAAGGATAAAGACAAGAGAAGAGAAGACAGCTGATCAGAGGTGTCTGTAAAACCGTAGGTGATAGAAAGCAGACGGATGAGGAGTAATTGTCTTAGGTTTGAGTTTTTTCTTGCTTTGCTAAGTTCCACTGGGACAAAACCAAGCAGAGCAAAGCCAACTTCTGTCCCTGCACCCAGAAAGCCCCAGGAATTGAAGGTGCCAGAAAACAGAAAGATTGGTTGAAAGCCTACATAGAGAAGGTACTAAATTCCTGATCTACTCCCTACCCCAGATAGGCAGGCAGCCATTCCTACTCTACTCTGGTAGAAGAGCTCAGCTTGTAGAGAAAAATGGAAAGGAGGGGGGTTTATCAGAGAAATAATAGAAGTTTCCCAGAACTGAAGTGCATGCATTTTCTTTTTTAAAATATTTTAATGGATATATATATATATATATATATATTTTTTTTTTTTTTTTTTTTTTTTTTTTTTTGCGGTACGCAGGCCTCTCACTGTTGTGGCCTCTCCCGTTGCGGAGCACAGGCTCCAGATGCATAGGCTCAGCGGCCATGGCTTATAGGCCCAGCTGCTCCACGACATGTGGGATCCTCCCGGACCGGGGCACAAACCTGTGTTCCCTGCATCGGCAGGCGGACTCTCAACCACTGCGCCACCAGGGAAGCCCCGGATATATTATTTATTACCTGCACTGCCACAGCCTCAAATATGTTTCATGAGGAGTCTGAGTTTATTTTTTTAAATTTTTATTTTATATTGGACTATAGTTGATTTACAAGGTTGTGTTACTTTCCGGTGTACAGCAAAGTGATTCAGTTACATATATTATACATATATCCATTCTTTTTCAGATTCTTTTCCCATATAGATTATTACAGAATATTGGGTAGAGTGCATTTTCTTGATTCAAAGGTTCCACAGAGTGCCCAGTGCAATCAGTAAGCAAAGTCCCCACTGAGGCATATCCTGAGATTTCGTGTAAATGGTTGTGAATAGAATTTCCTCCAGTCTTCTTGAAAGGGGAAAAATAGATTGTATAGACAGTGTCAACAATTAGAATAATTTCCAGTTCTCAACAGCAACATTAGAAGCTTTAAGACTGTGCACAATTCCTTTGAAATGCTGAGAGAAAATAATTTTCAGTCTAGAATTCTCTACCCACCCACAAGATCAACCTAGTGTGAAGATAGAAAAAGGGGTTTTCAAACATGCAAGTTCTCATCAAATTTATCTTCTGCAAACACTTTTTCAACAAATTACCAGGGCATGTATACCTCCAGGAAAGGGGACCATGAATGGAGAAGACATGGGATCTAGGATTCAATACAGAAAGGGGACAAAGGAGTTCCCAGGATGATGCTACAGACAAGTCCTGTAAAGCAGCTGTGCATCAGGCCCAGCAGGAGGGTGAAGCAAGAGGGGTGTCTCCAGGAACAAAACGGTTGTGATAAATTACCTGATGTGCTTGACCATACTAGAAGAGTTATAGATAATGTTTTAGATAATAGGGTCTATGTACGTGCTAAATACATGGAAAACCAAAAAAGAAAATAAAAGTTCTCGAAAAAATTTAAAATGGAGCAAAAAAGACAATGTAATCAGAGTGGCACAGCTATGAACAATATGTGCATAGTCATAATACAAACACTAAATATCAATTTAACCAAAAGCTTGTGATGTGTGTTGGAATGTATGGGAGGTGAGAGGGGATTTCAAGATACTATATTAGGAAGGTAATTTCTAAAGTGAAATAAATCAGGACATAACAGTATAAATATTCCATTCAGAAATACATTGGTGGGCTTCCCTGGTGGTGCAGTGGTTGGGAGTCCGCCTGCCGATGCAGGGGACACGGGTTCGTGCCCCGGTCTGGGAGGATCCCACATGCCACGGAGCGGCTGGGCCCGTGAGCCATGGCCGCTGAGCCTGCGCGTCCGGAGCCTGTGTTCCGCAACGGGAGAGGCCACAACAGTGAGAGGCCTGAGTACCACACGCAAAAAAAGAAATACATTGGTAAACAACAGAAGACACAGCTAAAAGTGTTAAAAATGTGTCAGTGGTGAGAGAAAGCGACAGGAAACTGCTGTGTTTTTTAAAACAGTCCTCGCAGTTACTATTTGCCTTTGAAAACTAAGTTCATATATTATTTCTAAAAAAATTTAAAAAACTGATTTTAAAGGGTAAGAAAGCAAATCCCCAAGCTTTGTGTAGTTTTCCATAAAAAAATGATTCTAAACAGCACCTTTGGGGGCCTCTCCTCAGTGATGTAGACCATTCCTTGACAATATCTGGTGTCTACTCCCTCACGTGCTTATGAAAGGTATATAAGTTGTTCCAGTTGCATTGTTGTCTTATTCCTCTGTTAAAGGCTTTTCTCCTTCGTTACATTGAATATACACCTGCTTCTTATAGAAAAGTTGAAAAATTGCCTAGTGCTCTTTGAGATTTCCTATCAAACAGGAGGAGTTTCTAGGATCATCCTTGCCTTTCTTTTTGCTTTACAGAATCATCCCAAAGAGTGAATCGTGGTGGAGAAAGCATAATTTGTCAATGAAATCTTCTTCTGCATTGCAGGGTGGAGAGCACTGTTATTACCATGGAAACATCAGAGGTATCAAGGACTCCAGGGTGGCTCTGTCGACCTGCAATGGACTTCAGTATGTGGGACTGTCATTGGGAGAATGAACTTGGTTTCACCCATTCACCCTTTCCATCTTGTCTTTCATAGTTATTTTAGTGACTCTTCTGTACCAGTCCTGGGTTAGAGAGTGGATGTGGAGTCATGAACAAGGAGGGCAAAGTCCCTGCTCTCTTAACACATAGAGTTTGCCAGTGATTTAGAGATTAAACAAATGATTATACAGATTATTATTTAATTGCCATTTTGGTGGGTACTATGAAGGGGAAGGACAGGGACTTTTGGGATGACCGACCCTAGTCCAGAAAGGTTTCCCAGAGGTATCCCCCAGAGGAACTATCACTCAGCATAACCTAAGGATAAGCAGGAGGTGGCCAGGCAAGGGTGGGGTTCGAAAGAGAGGAGCCCATGCTTCAGCTTTCAGGCAGGCTCTTAATAAACATCTGTAGGTTCCTTTTAGACTCGAACACAGTAACACTTCATGTAAGGGTCTTTTGTGGCCATGTGATGAAAGGGATCTTGAAAATCGTATCTCCACACTTTATAAAAAATCCTGTCTCTTAAAATTAAATGCGATTTTCAACACAGAGTCTTAATGGAAATTTGCAACTTGCAAGCGTAAAGATACTTCTGTTTACCTCTTCAGAATCAGGTGGTTTTAGCTTTTTCTTATACATGAAGAACCTGTCTATTTTCTCACAGGTGATATTGGATTTGCATAACAAATTTGTGCTAGTTGTACATGGTTCTGTAATAATAACTTGAGATACTGGAACAGCATGAATAGTTCTATCCCAGTTTAATCTTCTTATCTGTCCATTTAATTTCAAAAACTAATTATGCCAGGTATAATGTGTATGCTCTTGGTGTATACTTTTTACACTCTCTGTAGCCTATACACTGTCTAGTTCAGTGGAGGGACCACAGTGTGATTCCATGCAGGTATGTGAATTTGATTTGGGACAGTATAAAGGTATTTATTCAGATGCACTCTTTATTTTTAAAGACATACTATGTTTGCTATATTTGTTAACTCTCTCCTCCTGTGGTTTCTTTTCACAGTGGTATGTTTGAAGATAATACCTTTGTGTATATGATAGAACCACTGGAGCTGGTTCATGATGAGGTGAGTCTGGCTGTGACATCAGTTTCCTTATGGTTTCCTTTTCCTTACTTTTCCAGCATCTTTGTTTTTGAGCAATAAAGAGACAATCTGGTAGATTTCAAAGTGCATTTATCTATAGCACCTTATTTCACACTTGGACTGATACCATGAGTTTTGAAGCTTAAGTTACACATCCCAGGTCACATACCAGTAAGGCATGGTAAAAGGCATCAAACCTAGGTTTTCTAAAGCTAAGACCAGTTCTTCCCAGTCTACTGAAAGAGCAGAGAGGATGCTTTACTTTGTACTGACCACCTTGTTTTCCTTTAAGCTAGCTTTTATTCTGACGATCTTTAGATAATTGTATGACTGTAAGCAAGTACACAACTTTTGTGAATCTAAGACTCTTCAGTGGGGAAATCTGTGGGTTGAACTATGATTATACTATACAATATTTAGTTTTCTTTTGAGATAGGGGAGAAAATAATGTAAGGAGTCATGTATAGGCCAGCAACCTAGATAAGAAATCAAGAAGGCATTATGCTGAGTGAAATAAATCAGCCAGGGAAAAACAAATACTGTATAATTTCACTTACATGTGGAATCTAAAAAAACTGAACTCATGTAAACAGAGAATAGATTACTGGTTACCAGAGGCCGGTGGGGGAAATGAGTGAAGGTGGTCAAAAGGTACAAAATTCCAGTTATAAGATAAATTCTGGGGATGTAATGTACAACATGTAACTGTCGTTAACAATACAGTATTGTATATTTGAAAGCTGCTAAGAGAATAGATTTTAAAAGTTCTTATCACAAGTAAAAAATGTGTAACTATGTGAGGTGATGGATGTTAGCTAAACATTGTGGTGATTATTGTGTAATATATACATATATCAAATCATTATGTTGTACACTTTAAACTTATCCAATGCTATATTTCAATAAGATCTCAATAAAACTGGGAAAAAAGTAAATCATGTACTCTAATCATGTTGCTCACTAATAGAAGGCAACCAAATTTAATATTTTATATATATATATATATATTAAAAATATTGTAATGAAGGCTTTCTACATACTGGGTAGTATTTTAGGTGCTAGGGATACAGTGGTGAGCAAAATAGACACAGAGCCTGAGCCTAGTAGGGCTTGTTATCTACAGGGCCAGAGACAGGAATAAAGGGGTGAATAAGTAGTTGCACATGGTATGTTAGATAGTGCATGCTAAGGAGAAAAAATGAAGCCGGGAAAGTGGACAGGAGAGTTGAAATTTATATTTTGACACACAGTGAGGTGGTGAGTTTTGAATGAAGACCCTCAGGAAATTAGGGGGCTGGAAAAGCATTGCAGGAGAATAGCAAATGCAAAGGCCCTGAGGCAGGAGTATTCCCAGTGTGTTCTAGGAACTGTGAGGAACCCAACTAGGTTGGAGAGGAGCAGACGGGGAGAATGGTAGGAGGTGAAGGCACTAAGATGTAACAGTAGGGGAGTCACATCAGTGAAAAGAACTGCTAATGGGAAAAGAATATTTTGAAAGTGATAGAGTCAGGATATTGCAATCATTGATGGGGAGCAGAAAATGTTTCTTTCTTTTTTTTTTTTTTTTTTTTTTTTCGTATTGTTACCCACACTTTAGTTTTACCCCAAATGATCCTTCTTATCTTTTTTTTCTCCCCCTTCGGCTTCCTCTCTTTGGATGTGTATGGACCCTGTTAACTTGGCTTCTTCTCTCCTGTAACAGGTAAGAAAGGACCAGGGCCCGAACCCATGTCCCCTGCATCGGCAGGCAGACTGTCAACCACTGTGCCACCAGGGAAGCCCTTGCTTTTTTTTTTTTAATCTTTAGAGATTTCAAATGTAGACAAAATAATTTTGAGACAGGAAATAGTCATTCAGGCTATTGACAAGAACAGTTGACAGACGTTTATTTTCTTTATATTGCTGTGTATGTGTGAATATGGGGTAATTTCAAATTTGAGGCAGAAAAGTCATTAAGTTTTAAAGGTCTTATGTTTGAATAAACCAGTATTATTTTTCAACTAGTAATTATAAAAATTACCAGATAATGAAGACCGTCCCACCTAGATAAAGACATTTTGATTAAGTAAAATATTTTTCCCCTACTCCAATTGTAGGCAGATAACCTGTACACAGCAACATTATTTGACTCATCAAGCAAAAAATTGATTTCTGGCATTGATTAATGGCCCTGGGACTCTAAAACAAAACAAAACAAAACAAAAACAAAAAAGAACAAAACAAAAAACCCAAAATAACAACTCCCTAAGCCTTGAGTTTTTAAATAGGTGAAATGAGATAATTTTTCATTACATCCCTAATAGGGCAATTTTACACATTTGATGAATTAATAAATATATGTGACTATGTCTATTAAACTCTTGAAGAGATTTATAAACTGTTATCATCATAATGTTTAAAGCATTGCTTTTGCATTGTTAAACCTATAATCATATTCTTTAGGAGCTGATTGTTATATACTTCATGCCTTTTCTTTTTTGCCTTCCTTTTTCACTGCCTGCCTTTCATTCATGATGTAATGATTACATAATCATGTAATGATTTATCCTCATTTTCATCATGGGTAGAGGGAAAGGAGCACTGCTTGAAACTTTAAATTAGTCAGTTTTTAAAATTATGTTGCTAGTTGTGAGTTTCATCACTCTATGTATCTTTCTTTTCACCTGATACCAGAATTAAGAGTTTAGTCTACTTGAATTTAGATTAAAAAAAAAAATACAGTCCATTAAAAAACAAAAATTTTATTTATTTATTTAGACTGTGTTGGGTCTTCGTTGCCGCACGCGGGTTTTCTCTAGTTGCGGCGAGCGGGGGCTACTCTTCGTTTTGGTGCGCGGGCTTCTCATTGCGGTGGCTTCTCTTGTTGCGGAGCACAGGCTCCAGGTGCACGGGCTTCAGTAGTTGTGGCACACGGGCTTAGTTGCTCTACGGCATGTGGAATCTTCCCGGTTCAGGGCTCGAACCTGTGTCTCCTGCATTGGCCGGCGGATTCTTAACCACTGCGTCACCAGGGAAGTCTGAATTTAGATTTTTGATGTTTAGTTTATTATTATTATTAATTTTAGTATGCTTTATAATAAGTCCAGTAATATGGATCAAGTATTTATAGTAAGAATTCATGTTATTTCTCAAGTAATAAATAAAGAACAAAACTTTTCATTATTGTAAGTCTTTTATGTAATCTATTAAGAACACTTTTTAAAATAACTTTTCTGATTATAAAACACTGTAAGGAACTTGGAAAAGCAAATTAAGCAAATACTTAACCAAATAGTAATTATCCATCATCCCATCCCCCAGAGATAACTTCTCCTCACCTTTCAGTGTACATTCTTCCAGTTTTTCAATGTTATGTTCCCATGTTTTCAAAAATAAATTAGATCATTATTTTGTAATATAATTTTAACTCAACAGTGTATCTCTCTGAGCCTCAATATTTTAATTTGTAAAACAGGGATAAAATATGCACTGTATGGAGTTCTTGTGAGGATTAAATTGGCTGACACATACTATGCACTCAGCAATGGAAGCTAATACTAGTGATGGAAATAAGACTTTTCTAAAAGTGTAGTATCTAGGGCAAAGGATATGAATATTTTCAAGATTGTTGATAGAATTGCTAAATTTCTCTCTGAACTATGCTACCAATTTACTCCTACCAGCAGTGTGAAAGTGTTTTGCCTTGCAACTATAATTAACAAGAGTTATCATAATTTTTAAACCTTTGCCAACTTGATGTCAGTAATTGGTATATCTTTTTATTTGCATTTTGAAGGAGTGTTCAAGTAGTATTCACCTTTTAAAAAATATATTCATTGCCCATTTGTGTTTTTTTCTTGTGAATTTCCTACTCATGGCTTTGAAGAAAGCCAAGGTTTAAGAGTAGCTAATGAAACTATGCTTTTATCTAAACTGGGGCAACTGGATGATGCTCTATTTTATTTAAAATTCAAGTTTCAATAAACCATCTACTTTTCATTTTTGATAACTAACACATCAGCATATAAGTGTTTCCATTTTAGGAAAGATATTAGAGAAACACTGTTCAGTAGAGGTGTGATCACATCTTGCTTTTTAATTGACTACAATTGTTTTTGTTTCAGAAAAGCACAGGTCGACCACACATAATTGAGAAAAGCTTGGCAGGACAATATTCTAAGCGAATGAAGAATCTCAGTAAGTTTTGATTAAAGAAGCCACTCTATTTTATGTACTAGGAGCATTGACTTGGAGCTCAGTTGCACATGCAGGCTTGTTGGGAGATGGAGTAAGTTTGAGATCTGGAGTGAGCAGTGTGGGTGGGCAGTGGAGTGAACTGTGGCTTTAATGTAATGAAGCGTGGAGAGTCATTTCTGATGGAAAGACTGAAATATGAAGCCCAGAAATAAAGCTGTGTTAGGAACTGGACACTGTGGCCAGATTTAACAGAGTGATTTACAGAGAGGTTCATCCTTCGATTTTCCTGGAAGTTTGCTGCTCTTTAACCAACTTGTAGTGTCTTATGCTCTTGTCCTGTGGCATCTCAAGCATGCTGATTTGGCAAAAGCTTCTTTTGGATTATTGGAGTATGTGATGTTACTTCTGTATATTAATACCCAGAATCTTTAGTAATTTATGCAAAAGCTTATGCCAGACATTATTTTTAATTCTAAAATGACTTAAGCATAGTAGAATTCTTCTAAATATTCAGATATCCAGGGTCAGGTGGTTGTAGATGAAATACGCATACTCCAAGGAGTCTTGAATAGCTCGTAAAGTTTTTCATGAGGTTTGGAAGAAAATTATACCTTTGAATTATATTAATATTTGTGACTATGAAAATGTGAAATATTTAATGATTGGCGTGCTTTTTTCACCTTAGTTTATTTTGATTTTGGGATGACAAATGCTATCAGTGCTACTTTTCCTTCATATAATATTTTAAAAACATTCTCCCATTGAAATGCAGTCAAACATAAATTTTGATATTGTTTTTCTTTTGCACAGGTATGGAAAGCAGTGACCAGTGGCCCTTCCTATCTGAATTACAGTGGTTGAAAGGGAGAAGGAAGAGAGCAGTGAATGTGAGTATGGCGTTGTGTCGTAGGCGGGGCTCTTTCACTCAAATTGTGTGCCTGTCATCACACTGTGGCTAAGTGTACCTAAAACGGTTTAGATTTGGGCAATTTCCTCTTACCAACAAAACCCAAAACCAAAATACCCTATGATTTGAGTCTTATGGGCATGATGCTTTTTATTCAGCTTTCCCTGTAAGTGATACAAACTGATTTTGATGTTCTATGAACCCTGAAGGCATCTGAAGAATGTATTGTTTTAGCTCTGTTTTCAAAGCATTTTTCTTATGAAAATTGCAGTGCATTTTTTCTATTGAAAGTAGAGCAGGCTTTTTATTTGTTTATTTTTTTCTGGTATGACATCATATAAAATAATCTACTAACAAAAAAGTAGGGGAAGAGTTAGGTTTTGAAATGTTGACTAATCATGCTTATTTGTATTTTTTTTCAAATTAAAAAGTTATACCACACTTTGAAGCTGGATGTGTTTTTCTGAACAGAATAAATCTCTTTGACCATTAGTATCATGATAGTTACTAAATAAGAATCATGTAATTATATAATCAACAACTGTCGTAGAGCTCCCATGTATTGATAAATGTATAGGGGCTTTGTAACTGAAATTATCTTCCTAGTCTATTTCATAATAGAGTAGAAAGCGGTAATGATGGGGACTGTTTAGTAATTACGTGGTGAATGCTATGTAACCGAAAATTAATTCCATGGCATATAGATCACATGGTAATTTGCTAGGTAACTTAATGAGTAATTATTTTGAAAATTGCACACTTTAGATAATGTTTTGCTGAATGTACTTTTGTGAAAAAATCAGACCACCAGCCATCAAAAACTTGGTTGTAGGTCAAATCATCCTCTTTTCTGAGCCTGTCTTTGTATTATGGTGATTATGGAAACAATTTTTTTTAACTTAGAGATCTCTTTTTGCTTACTCTTGAAGATGCAGTTGGTAATAAGTTTTATATAGGCTATTGATGTTTCACTACAGCCCGCCCCTATCAAATACAACTGATCAATGATCATGTACTCTTCCAACTATGAAAAAGAAATAAAAGTCCAAACGACAGCTAAAATCCTTAGCCCTTGCTCTTAAAGGATTATCTAGTAGTAATCAAAACTTAGAAGAATTCAGAATATTGTAACTGTCAACATTTGTTCCTTTCAGAAGTTGTGTGGTTAAGAATTAGTACATTATTATGAGAATTTCACTCCACTGAATTAATTATGATTACGTTGGTACCTGTTCTAGATGTACGGTGCTATTCTTATTAAAGCTTTGTGCAGTTTTTCTTTGAAGTGTTGAGTAGATGTGAATATTTTTATCGCATCCTAATGCCAAAGAAATGGAGATTTATTTATTTTAACAGAATTACACTGAACATTTTTCTCTAGAATATTTTTACATATAAAAATCAAATAAAAACAACATGAGCTCTCTCTATCTGGATGAATACTTTAATGATAATTAAATACAGTTATTTTCTGAATACTTGTATGTTTACCCACACTTTACAGTTCACTTTTTTTTTGATTTCCCTGACCAAGTTTCTTTGAGGATGTTCATAAAGTGAGCAGCAAAGAGTTCTTCTGAAATTCAAAGTCAGTCTACCACTTAACAGTCAACATCAGAGATATTTTCTATCAACCACCATTCTGACCACATATTTTTATTTTCCACAGCCATCTCGTGGTGTGTTTGAAGAAATGAAATATTTGGAACTTATGATTGTTAATGATCACAAAACGGTAAGAATACAGAATCAATGAATTTTAGATCTGACAACTTACTTAAGAAAGAATAATAATCTTTTGTTAACTTTGGTCAAAATAAAATGTGACTCAGTGCTTAAAAGACATATGAAAACAATTATTGTCCTCCATTGGCCCTTCTTGAAGATAAAGTAGGAACTTTCTTAACCATACTCTGCTTAACCATTTCCCTTATAAAATATCTTGGTTGATACCATATGACCCAGCAATCCCACTATTGAGCATATACCCAGAGAAACCATAATTCAAAAAAACACATGCACCCCAGTGCTCATAGCAGCACTATTTACAATAGCCAGGACATGGAAGCAACCTAAATGTCCATTGATAGAGGAATGGATAAAGAAGATGTGGTACATATATACAATGGAATATTACTAGCCATAAAAAGGAATGAAATTGGGTCATTTGTAGAGATGTGGATGGACCTAGAGAGTGTCATAGAGAGTGAAGTAAGTCAGAAAGAGAAAAGCAAATATCGTATAATAATGCATATATGTGGAATCTAGAAAAATGGTATAGATGATCTTAGTTGCAAAGCAGAAATAGAGACACAGACTTAGAGAACAAATGTATGGATACCAAGGGGGAAAGGGGTGGGGTGGGAGGAATTGGGAGACTAGGATTGACACATATACATTATTGATACCATGTATAAAATGGACAACTGATGGGAACACGCTGTATAGCACAGGGAACTCACCTAGAGAACTGTGGTAACCTAAATCGGAGGGAAGTCCAAAAGGGAGGGGATATCTGTGTGTGTAGGGCTGATACATTTTGTTGTGCAGTGGAGGCGAACACAACATTCTAAAGCAATCATACTCCAATAAAAATTAATTAAAAAATAATAGAGTTAAAAAAAATATCTTGGTTGAAGCCTAGAGCATTCTGAAGGGTCTTGGTCAGTGCGCTATTTGCTAGTATAGTTGTATCCACAGAGGCAGATGGCCGACTGAATCCATTGTAATGTACTGCACCAGATTATATAAGGTTCTTGAACGTCAGTGGATTTTGGCATCTTTGGGGCTCCTGAAACCAATCCCCCTCGGTTACCAAGGGACAGCTGTATACTCAGTACTTGTGCTGTGCTGGTAAATGTTTAATACCTGGCTCTCTGAAAAAAACCCCTTGATTTATAATGTTTGTTTATATCCATGGTGTAAATACTCCCACTGTGGCTGATTTCAAGCTACCAAAGTGAGGTCATTAAATGAGGACCTGGGAAAAGATGCATCCAGTTGAATCCTGAACTGGTGGGAGCTGGCTCCAGCAACCTACTGCCCCACTTTCCAAACTGTTTAGGCCACTTGTAATTTTTGTTGTAATTACATCATTTAATTTTTTAAATTGTATGTACTAAGACAAAGAGTAATTTGCTTTATGAAAACTAAGTTACATTTCTGGAGAGACTTTATAAGGGTGAGACTCTTAAGACATACCCAAGAGTCAGGTATAGGTGAAAAACTTGTGAAAGATTGCAGCAAAAATTCTGATTGCTTTGCAAATATCTTGAAGTCCTTGTTTTTCTTTAAGGAAATCAAAATTAGATTAGTAGACTATAGAATAAGGTTGTGTTTCATACAAAAATGAAAAAGTGAAATTCTAATCAGTAGAAAAGACCTTGAAACCATACCTTTTTTAAAATGATGATTTAATTTATATTTAAACTTTTGAGTCTCTACTTTAACAGGTGTTTTCTATTAATTACCAAGCACTGGCTCAATTATGCTGAACATGAAGTTATGCAATAGCATACCTCTTAGTATGGTATGCAGATTTATTTTCTGTACCAGTAGCTTTTAAGTACATGGCTTGAGATATGTCAGTAAGAACCAGAATTATTGGAATTACGTACAATTAAAAAAGAAAGAATTACATACAATTTAGGACAGATCTTCCCTGATAGGAAGGAAAACCAAATGGGTGGGTAGCCATTTTAGATAATGAAGGCTAAACTATGAGTTTCTGATGGACATTAATTTCCTCAAAACCCCAAGATAACTTTTTCATCTGAATTATTTTTGTTGATTGGGACACTGAGATTTTGTCCAGCTACTTCTCAATCCTTAACATTGTGGCATGTTGTGAAATTATGGCTTTAGAAGGTTAAACTTTTTCCAACATCCAATATATACTTTTAAAGTAGTGAAAATAATTAAGATATATACAGTGCCTTTCAATTCACAAAGTGCATTCACATACAGCTGGTGACTGTTAGAAGAATTCTCCAACCCATGACTTCTAATTCCAAATCTCTTGTTCTACCGAATCTCTATTAGGAAAATACATGAAGCCATTAATCAGAGAGCAGATTTCAGTAACTACACAAATAGGAAACGATAATTTTTTAAACATTATATATATTTTGAATTTATTTGTAAATTTTTTAAAATGGGAAGCATTTAAATAATCTTGTCTTTATCTTATGAATAGTAAAATAATGCCCTCCTTTAAAATATTGTTTTTGTAAATAGAAAATTTCTAATATTATACCGTATAGTCTGTGATAAAGTTACGTTATTTAGGCTATCAGATCTTTTAATGGTAAATTTTGGTAATTTGTTTTATTATTATTATTAAAATGAGTGAGAACTAGGAATGTATACATTTATCTTTGAAACCAGAAAAAAACCCTGTAATTTGTACTGATAAGTCTGGAGGGAATACATGTTAGGAAATGAAAAAAAAATGAAAGCCTTTATTATTGAGTGATAATAATGCCTAAAGTAGAAGGAAATTACCTAAGAAGACTTCTATTGTTTTTTTTTTAATTGAAGTGTAGTTGATTTACAGTATTTCAGGTGTACAGCAAAGTGATACAGTTACACAGATTCTTTTCCATTATAGGTTATTACAAGGTATTAAATATAGCTCACTGTGCTATACAGTAAGTCCTTGTTAGATTTCTACTATTTTAATAAATATTGCATCGATGCAATAGAACTAAATAGATTCCTTTTCCTTTAAGACCAGGTTATACTCTAGACCATAATAGTCCCAAATAAGTGTGTCATTTTATAAGAATTTTTTTTTTTTCTTTTGAGAGTTGAGAAAAGTTCTTTTTTAAAGGTGTGCTTTATATGAGATGAAGATTGTTTTTGAATTTGAATGCTTCAAAGAAGGGATGGATCACAGTACTTAAATTCACGTGTTGAAAGTAAAACTAAACTAGAATAATTGACATCTATTCTTTAATAACTGGAGATTTGCTATTGGATTTTAAAATGTCATCCCACTGACAGTACTCATTTTATAATCTTTGTGCTAGATGAGGCAGCACACTTATTTTGATAACTATCGCCCTCAGGTTGAAAGTCAAGCTCTAATTTTAGTTTTTTTCAAAAAGCAAATACCTTAAGGATTGTGTTTATTCAGACAGGAAAAGCAAATTTGGCACTTTAAATGTAAATTATTTTCAGTGATCGGAAAATGTGGAAATAAATTCTATTGTAAATGGAGATTTCACGTTTTTCTTTGTAAAATTAATTCTCATTCACGAAGAAAGTAGAAACATTTTGCCTACGTTTACATTCACACTTACCTCTTTAATTCAGAGTAACCTTTCTGAAAAAATGCAGATATCTTATTTTGAACAAGCATCATATATTATCAGTAGCTTTCAATTAGAAAAGAAAAATCCCTCAATTTTGTATAAAGCATTTTAGTAGCAGGCTGGCAGAGTCCAATTTGTGAGCCAATTAAAGTCTTATAGCGGTCTGCCAAACATTTCTTTGAGCCACTTCGGCTCAACATAAATATTAAAAACCTTATTCCATTAGAAAATTAGTTGAAATATTTTAAAGTGCATGAAAAACAAATGTTTTTCTTACATTGTTGCTATATCCTTATGTATATAGGTGCAAATATGAAAGGATAGCTCATATATTTTTTAATCTAAACCTCATTTGGTTTTCCTTATTTGAAAGCCACTATATTTTATAGGAACCCAACATATTATGATTTCTCATCAATAATCATGATTTACTAGGAGCATACATAAACTATTTTATATGACTTGTTAACCGAACAAGTTTATCTCCTATGTCAACCCAGGGTAAGCATTGAATTTCAGCTCTGTGATCTTGGATAAGTTATTTGTCCTCTCTGAGCCTCACTTTCCACATTTATAAAAATGGGGATAATAAAACCTACCTCACTGAGTTGTGAGGAGCAAATATTTGTTGTAGGAGAAACACTAATGATAGACCCTAGTAAATCCTAGGAATTTCAAGTGAATAAATCTAGTGGTTATTCTTTGTCCTTATCGTACTTGCCTTCTCAGTAGCGTGGGACACAGTTAATTACTCTTTCCTGTTGAAACATTTTCTTAATCTTTTAGCTTCTATGACACAATAGCTTTCTCACCTCACTGGCCATTTCTTCTTAGTCTTTTATGTCTGGCCTCTAGAGTTATGGGAGTGCCCCATAGCTTGATTTGGGGCTCTCTTTTCTTTCTATAACTCTTCCTCAAGTGATCACTTCCAGTCTTAAGTCTTTAAAATATATCATGACTTAAATTCATCACTCTCAACTTTATACTCTAGCCTTCTGTGTTCCATAGTTCTATATTCAACTGCCTACTTGACATCTTTACTTCAGTATTGAATAGGCATCCCACACTTAACATTTCTAAATCAGAACTCTTGGTTCCCTAGTTCTAAACTGCCCTCCCCCAGTCTTTCTCATTATTTTAAATGGCACCTCCCCCACCCCCAGCTATTCAAGTTCCAAACCTAGGAGTCATCTTTTTTTCTTCTCTTTCCTTACCTTCCAACATCCTATAATGATGTCCAGCCTTCATTATTTTTTAACCTGGACTATTGCAGCAGTTTCCCAACAGGTCTCTCTGCATGCATTCTTGACCCTTTCTAATTCACTCACTTCACAGCAGACAGAGTGATCTTTCTAAAAAGAAAACCAGAGGGAATTCTCTGGCGGTCCAGTGGTTAGGACTCTGCGCTTCCACTGCAGCGGGCACGGGTTCGATCCCTGGTCGGGGAACTAAAAAATCCTGCAAGCCACGTGGCCAAAAATAAAGAAAATCAGAGAATTGGAAGTTATAAATATGAAATAAATGGAAAACATCACATTTTAATAGATTTTTAAAGTCCTCATTGTTTTTAACTTACATGTCATGTTTTCCATGACCATTATACCACAAAAAGACATATCCCAAAAGGACAAATAAATGTTCAGAAGCAAAATAAAATTCATTTGAACAGATACGTAACACCACTGCATTAGAATAGGTGTCAGCTAATATTTTCCCTTTTCTTTTTGTGATAAGTGCTTCTTCATGTCAGGACTTTTTTTTTTTTTTTAAAGTGTACAATTCAGTGACATTTAGTACCTTCACTATGTGGTGCAATCATCACCTCTGTCTAGTTTCAAAACATTTCATCACCCCAGAGAGACTTAATGTTGAGACTTTTGCTTTTACTGTGTTGGCCAAAAAGTAAGATGTTACGGAAAGACCCAAACGAACTTTTTGGCCAACCCAATATTTTAAAGGATAGCTTTGAAGTTTTTCAGCTTGTGGAATTTGCTAGGCAACTTAAAATGCTGAGCTCTTTACAACAACTTCTTTATGCTAAGTTTAAAAAAAGCTGTTAAAATGTCTCAATGTGTCCTTACATGGTGGAAGGGACTAGGGATCTCTCTGGAGCCTCTCTTATAAGGCACTAATCCCATTCATGATGGCTCCACCCTCATAACCTAAGTACCGCTCAAAGGTCCCATGTCCTAATACCATGATTTTGAGGGTTGTGATTTCAGCATGAATTTTGGGGGCACACAAACATTCACACCATTGCAAATATTATAAATAGTCACAAATTAATGAATGCTACTAATAACACAATACTAAGTTATTGCACATTTATCATAGGTTGTCAGTATGCTCAGTATTATTAAAAATATATATATCAGATCTATAAGCATTAAGACATATTCTTCATTTAAAAAACATAGTAACAGAGTTAAAGAGAGAATGAAATGAGGGGGGGGTCTGACAAATTTATAATGTGAAAATGGGCAAAGGAGAAGAAAAGAATATCATGATATTCCAACGTGGAAGTGTTTTTAATCTTTATGAAGATGCATTATTTTTATAATTATAAATGAAGTCAAAATTTAAAGACATGGTGCAAACCTGATTCAGTAGTTTTGAGGATGTTTTTCTTTTTCCTCAGCAGAGGGCATTATCCCCCTGTGGTAAACTTTAGTTTTTAAATGTCCTCTCAAAGCCATATTAATTGCAGTACTCCTTGCTAAAACTGTAGCCCTTCGGATGTTATGTAATTATTCTATTAATTTACTTTATTTTCCTAAGTGATCATAAATAACCATAAGCAACTATACACTATCGGCACACTTCAGTTTTACTTTTTGTCTCTTCTTTGTTTTGACTTCTGAGCCGTCAAAAGCAAAAGGCTTCATTTGGAGAAGGCATTCTTCTGAAAGGATATACTAAAATGTACGACAGACGCGTTCCACATCATGGACTGAATCTGAAGTGTTGCCTAAGAAATTTTCTTGATCTTTGTATGCTTGAATTCAAGTGAGGAGGGTGTCCGGTTGGGATTAAATTTCTTGATCTAAGCTCTTTATAAACTGGTAAAGTTCATTTCCGTGAAACAAACAAATAAAAAAAAAAGGATTGCATTTGTTAGACATTGAGACTGAACTAACAGCTTACTTCTCAAGTGTAAAGTTTCTCACTGAGAATCACTAGGCTGTCTCCATTACTTGGAACATCATGGGTATTTTAGACAGCTATAGTTTTCCTGCCTAACAGAGAAATAAATAAGAACATCACTATATCCAAACACAGCATAAACTAAATTCTGTATTTTTAATCCCTATTTCTACTATTGCTGTCAGATTTCTGTTTTTACAGAATTTTGAAATTTATCATTAAATTATGGTTTGACAGTGACTGGTATATCTTTCCCCCTCCCAGTATAAGAAGTGTCGCTCTTCTCATGCGCATACAAACAACTTTGCGAAGTCTGTGGTCAACCTTGTGGATTCTGTAAGTATCCTTGTTTTCTTGAACCTCTCTTTCCAAAGTGGAATGGTTTATATCTCTATTTGCTTGCTTGCTGCTTTAGTTCTTTCTGAGAAAAAAGTAAAAATGCTATCCTTATCTCGTCTGGCTAATAAGAAATTATAGAGTGGTCTGCTTCACAAAGGGCAGTGTTTTCAGAGTTTCAGGGGACTGTTGAGTTACTCTTGGGATCCCAAAGATGCATTGATGTTGCTTCTAAGTGATGTCTAGATATTATTGTCACAAGAGTTTAGTTAGGACAAAAATACTGGAGAAAATTAGCTACCGAAGAGTGTAAATTAAACTTGGCAAATGAGACTTCATTAATAATAATCACTTGATTGAGGTGGATTATGTTTGGAGGATATAGGCAATACAAAAAAAAGTTTTTTTAAAGAACCCAAATTTACTTTCTTCGTGTCCCCATAAGAATGCTTCAGACTTTATTTTTAGATGACAGAATTAAGTGCAGTCCCCAAATAAAGCTAATTTAAAACAGTAAAATGTATATCTTCTTAAAAAGACTTCTATAAATCTTTCTTATTGAGTTTTTTTCCTCCTCTCATTCTGTCAGTTACAGAGAATGATGGTTAAGATTTTCTTCCTTTTTCCTTTAGATAGGAAATCCGTAAATGTGAATATTATTCATTATGTTCCAATAAATAATTCAATTTGACTAGTCATAAATATAGCATAGTATTTTGTGTATTCTAATGTAAAGTGCTGTTTTGCTCAGCTAAATGTATGTTTATCTGATATTTATTGTATGTTCCCTCTTAACTGGGAAAAAAACCTTTATAAATTGCTTAATATCTAAATGATACTTATTTTCTCTAAAGAACTGCCTTCTTTTTTGCCTTTTAAACAGTCCACAAGTCTCCAATCATGTAAACACTCATAACATATAATACGTGGTAGGCACAGCTGAGCAGTAGAAAATGGGGGCAGGGTAATAGAGTAGCATGTAGCGTTAGGATTGAAATTCTGAAAGCCAGTTATCACCTGCTGTATTAATTTTCTTTAATTTAAGCCCTTGTCAGTCTTCTCAGGGGAAAACTATAAGTGGATATGAAAAAGAGAATATTAAACACACCTTTCCCTCTGCCCCAGCTGTTTACTTGGTAGAATCTCTGTGTTTGTCATTTCACCATGATTGAACAGAATCACATCTTTCAAAGTGTCATTTTTATTTTGATTTACCATACAAGGTTCTGAAGCTGACCAACTAATTTTTTTTTAAAGACATTACACTTAACTCACTCCCTGTTGTAAAATCATTATAGCTTCACGGTGATTTAGGCATGATAATCTTTCCTTTCCTCAGTGTGTTCTAAGATCATCCATTCTTTTCTTAATTAGCTTGAAAATAGGACAAAATGACAACATTCATCAAAATTGCTTACATGTGTGAATTATTTAGCTACTGGGCCAAAAGCAGAAAAAGAGAGCAGAAAATTACAATTTAAATATTGTGAGTGATGTCATCCCGTGGTGAGGGTGACATAGGTCATGTAAGCCTGCTTTTCCCTCCTTTGGCCTCAGATCGTGATTTCTTCCACTGTTATTTTACTTTTCATACAACAAGGCTTCCAAGGGCAAAAGCCAGCCGTGGTGTTAGTGCTTGTCCAAGGATTTAGTGATCTGTTCCAATCCTGCAGGAGTAACTGGTCATATCACACTTACTCAGAACCAGTATATCAGGCTCCAACCTGTTATCTCCTATGAGGTTTGGAAGGGTGATTTTACTAAACGCTGTTTTGAACTTATGTCCAGACTTTAGAATCGTGATACTCCTAGTATAGATCCCCTAGTGAGATGCCTGGCTGCTAAAGGTGCTGATTGGGGATTGAAGTAACTTTGTAGGAGAGGCTGAGTTGTATGATTGTTCTTTCTTTTTGCTCTTGGAAAAGAGAAAGGAAAGAAGATTCTCTCTGATGAGCTAATTCTGACGTCGTGTTCCCCTCTCACCTCCCCTTCCTGCCCTTCCGCTGACTCTGAAACACTGATTGTGCATGTTTGACCCAGTGTTTTCCTCCTGCACCTGTCCTGTTGTATACCCTCAGATTTACAAGGAGCAGCTTAATACCAGGGTTGTCCTGGTGGCTGTAGAGACCTGGACCGAGAAGGATCATATTGACATCACCACCAACCCTGTGCAGATGCTCCATGAATTCTCCAAATACCGGCAGCGTATCAGGCAGCATGCTGATGCTGTGCATCTCATCTCGTACGTATCCCCAGCCCTTGGCTTGACGTTGATCTTTATCCCTTTATTGTATCAGTTAGGTTATATATCAATAAATCAATCCTGAACAAGTTTGAGGTTGATTCCTCTGTTACATAAGAAGCACAGAAGTAGGCTGCCCAGTGCTGGAATGGTGGTTCCACAGCCATGAGATTTACTTTCAGAGCACATCTGTACCTTCAGACCTTCCATCCTCAGGGTCAACTCATGATTCAAGACAGCTGCTGACACTCCAGCCTTCACCACAGGCAGCAGGAATGCCAGGGAGGGAGGATTGCAAAAGGACCCTCCTTCCAGCTGAGTTAGCTCCTTTAAAGCAGATTTCCTGAAAGCTTGCACACATCACTTTCACCAACAAATCATTTGCTAGATCTTTTTTTTTTTTTAATTTTTATTGGGATATACTTGGTTTACAATGTTGTGTTAGTTTCAGGTGTACAGCAAAGTGAAAATGAACTATTGACTAAAATTGACGTTTCATCTCTAAGGAAAAGGGGTGCTTTGCTCACTTTTGATATCATAAGTTGCTCCCTTCCCCCCTTGGTGGCTAAGCGGTTTTCAGACAGTCCTCTAAGGTTCTGTCCTGGGATCAAACCAACCAAAGTCCTCCTTCCTTTCTTCTCACCTGTTACTCTTTGCTTTTCTCTCAGTGTTTAATCACCAATTTACAATCATCAATATTTTGTATAACTACTATATAGTCTCTACTAGAAAAAAGTCAAGGGCTGTGGTCTATTTATCTTTGTGTCCTCAGTTCCTGTGACAGTACATGATGCTTAGTTAGGTGCTCAATTGATGTTTGCTCAACTGAGATTATTTAACATAACATTAATCTAAAGGTATTTATGATAACATACATTTAAAGGTATTTAAAATACAGTTTTTGGTTTTCTAAAGGAGGGTTGGTTTGGGGTATTCAATGTAGGACAATAGACATATTTGCGGAGAGTTGAAATATAACGGTCACTACATTGGTTTCCTAATAGCATTTATTTTTCCTAAGGCGTGTGACATTCCACTATAAGAGAAGCAGCCTGAGTTACTTTGGAGGTGTCTGTTCTCGCACAAGGGGCGTTGGTGTGAATGAGGTAAATGTTATCAATTTTCCTAAAGTAGAGCTTTATCTGTGCATATAGTCTCTTTCTTCCCCATGGCCTAGTTTACTTCCCTTTTCAGGCCTGTTTTAGAATGATAATGACATTGAGACTATAGTATGAGTGGTTCGTATTAGTGAATAGAACCCAAAGTGGTCTTTGGGTTTAGAAAAGAGGGAATTGTTTCATATCATAATGATAGTTTTTCATATTTATCAGGCAGGTGCAAACCAAAGATTGGCCCAGAAATTTCTTGGCCTCTATAGATGAGTTTTTATAAGCTTGTTTATCCTTCTTTTATGACTTTTTAAAAAAGTTATTTGCTCTTCTGCCTATGTTGGGTTTAACACATCCCAAAAGTCGAACCAACAAAATCTAAACCTTGGTCAATACCTGAATCTATTATACCAGGTTATCCCAGTAGCCATCATTCAGTGGAGACCTCTCTTGACAGATTTGTAGTAAGCCGAATTTATTCTTGGTTTGGTATGAATTGAAATGGGGCACAGCCTTTTATGATTTTATGTTTGCATGTGAGAACATCAAGTTCTGAGAGATGCCACATAGTAAGAGAGGCTTTCTGCTTCTTGGGCCCAGTTGCAAGGAAGAAGTGATAAGGAGCATAAGCCATCTTTTGATGCTGTGAGGCTCTACTTAGGGGACTGAGATGAAATGTGGTGATGATTAAGAAATAATAACTAGCTTTGTGCCCTCTCTCAAATGTTTCCCACACACTTTCAACTCTGAAAAACAGTATGGTCTTCCAATGGCAGTGGCACAAGTATTATCGCAGAGCCTGGCTCAAAACCTTGGAATCCAATGGGAACCTTCTAGCAGAAAGCCAAGTATGTACATTGACCTTCTTACTTTCATGTGCCATTCTGTCTGTATAATGCATGTCCGGTCAATAAAGAAATATTTTTCATTTCTAAGTCGTAATACCTTAACTGTAGTGTATCTCCTTCCTCTAAACAATGATAAGATGAGCAATTTAAGGTAATTCTTAATCTGTGTGGGTTGGAGAAATGTCCCTTTCAAAGTCCATAAAATCATACTTTCTCAGGACGTGATCAGCTCTTTCTCACACTGCAGAACGTTGGGGGTGGGTGGTGGTGAATACTCACCCTCTGGATTCTAACCAGTTGAGTATAGCCACAAGATGTCAGTGAAGCTCCACCACAAGTACAGTTGGATCAGAAAATAGCTTAGGTCTAGAGTTAAAAGGAGCTCAAACTCTAATTAAACATACCCATCTACTTACCTCTAATTAAACTTACCCACCTAGTACCATCAGAAACATTGGAGAAGCCTCCTGTACAGGCAGTCCCGTCCTGGACCTTTTAAACATGGGGGCAGATGACAGAGGATAACTGTCCTCTACTGGGCAGGCAGGCCGGCCAAGAGAAGCAGCCACAAATCCCATCCAGTAGGAAAACACAGCTGGTGACTGCTGGGTGTCACTCTCCTCTTTAACCAGAGGACATGCAGATGGAAAGACAGGACTGAGATTCTAGTGGCGAAGTGTTGAAGGCCCACAATAATTTTAGGGGGCCCTTGAACGTTTTTAACTTCCTTTAAAATTGGTATAAAATCCAACTTGGATTGTATTCCTCTTTATATCAATACACTAGTAAAATATAATTTCTAACACACTTTTGTGGCAGAAGGCAAAAGTGCCTAGGGCACACGCAATGAGATCCTGTGGAAAGAAAAATCTGAGGTATTCACTCCTAATCTGTTACCTAGGAATTAAGTGGAAATCTACTCCCCTCAGTGAAAATATCAGATGCTAGGAATAAAGGTCCCCCTCTCTACCACAGCCTCCCTAAAGAAGAGGACAAAAATCTACCTTAACATTATCCTATATTTTATACTTTTTGACTACTATCAAATAATTATCATTAATACATAGTGTTATGGAAACTTGAAGCAAAATATATATCCAGGGTGTCTTGATTCCCTTTAAGGGCATATTAAGTCATCACTTTATGGGTACATTAAGTCTGGTGGCATTGAGCAAATCTCCACAAACTTTCATCTATTAATTTCTTGCTCAGAGTATTTGCTTTCCCAGGGAAACACATGTACACATTAAAGGAAGTAATTCAGGTTTCACTGGCTGGCATCAATACCTGAAAACCAGAAAGGAGTAGAACCAGGTTTATATCCTTGTTTGAAAAGCCTGGAGCCAGGAAGAGGCCAGTGCTGGGGGCAGCTGAGAGATATTGCTGAGTCAGATGACGGAGTAGGGCGAGCAACAGGCTTCATTACTAATGCCGGGCACAATTCCTTCCTAAAATTCTTTATTCCTTTGTGAATTGTCTGTTTAGGTAGATTCGTTCTGTACTTTGAATTTTTAAAGATCCATTTGGAGGTCTTTCTTTAAAAATATCTTTGTCTATCATAGGAAAGAGAATAGGAAAAAGTAAATGAAAAGGACAGCCCATCACAATACCCATATGTCCATCTGTGGTATCTATGTTAAGTTTATGGTTGTTATTTAATTTAGATGATTTTACATTTCTATTTTAGATTTCTCTCTTTTGCTGAACCTTTTCGCTTAGTGTTCTTCAAGTCTCTGGCTGATTCTTGCTTTGACTCCAGCAAATTGAATTCTCTCCTCTAATGTCCGGTGTGGTCTGTTAGCAGGACTTCAGTGAGGGCTCATTGCATTTGTGCAGTAGAGCTTTGTAGTTCCCAGAGAGCACACAGACTACCATCTCATGTGAGCCCCAGAACCACTCTGGGAGACAGAGAGATGCATTCGCATTTTAGAGGTGGAAACACTGAGACCCAAGAAATGCTAAGTCACTTGCCTGTGAAACTCTCTCGTCACACAGAACTTGGACTAAAACTCGGGCTTTACAATCTCTAGACCAGATACTTTTCATTAAACATTGGCACTAGGAACTTAATTGAATTCTCTGAGTTACAAAAATGGAGAGGCACAATTTTATTTCTTGCAGCTGTTGTCTTAGGAAACAAGCTATACTGTTGGAAAGGAAAAAGAAATATTGATTTAAAAGAAATAGGTTTTGTTTGGTGAGACTTCACATTCTGTACCTGTCTGACATGGAATTGGTAATAAGGAACTATTTCAAGAGCTGTGATGCAAATTAAAGATGTGACTTTTGTTGTTTCCCTTTTCTTTTGTTGCTTTTTATTGTTTCATTGGACTAGAATGTGACTGCACAGAATCCTGGGGTGGCTGCATCATGGAGGAGACAGGGTAAATTTTCATTGTAAATGCATTTGTTATATATACCTTTTATTGAAATTGTTACCTATAATTAGATACACAGTCTCTCAGGTACTGGTCTTTTAGGCTAAGCCTTAGAATAAATTCAATAATTCATTGTCTGATACTTTAAAAAATGAAATGGCTAGTTTACTTTATACTTTAATTTTTTATTCAAAGTTGGTAATAAAAGTAAAATAATCACTTCTACATCTATTAACCCTTAAAGGAAGCACATGATTAAATGCTTCTAAGTTTAGTGGATGCAATAATTTTTTAGTACAGTTAGGATAAAAGCTGGTTGTCTAAACTGTCAGTGAAAACCAATTTAGTCAACAATTTATATTTTAAGGAACTCATAAATAGACATGTTTACTGTAATAAAATTGTACTGCATTCCTTATATAATCAATAAAGCTTTTTTAAACAAATTAAGACCGATTTATCGTGTCTAGGTGGTCTTCTACTGATAGACATTTGAATAGTTGCTCACCTAACTCCTGTCTCCTATTGTAGATCATTTGGAAACTAGAGGGTTGCTATTGCATCTGTGAACCAAGGCCTAGAAACATTGCCCTCTTTCCCAGGGACCCCTGCCCCATGGGAGCCACTGCCACAAGGCCTCCTAAGCTAGAGCCCACTCCTAATAGATGGAAGAAATTTCCTCACTCATGTGTCTCTCCCACTTCCTTTGCCCATGCCAGACATCTGCTCGGCACATCACCATTTCTGGTCCTGCCCCCTCCCTGTGATCCCCAGTTGCCAGAAGCCCTGACCTACTTTTACAGAGTCCCTTCCTTATTTGTGCACCAGGAGTCCAGGGAACAAGAGGTGTGTGAGCATGAAGGCTTGAGGAGAGAGTCAGCTATTATGCTTGCTACTTTAGAACACATGTTTCTAGAAATGTAGTTTAAACTTGAAAGCGTTAGCTTTCGTGCTCCCCCTCCCCTGAGGCTTCCTACAGAACGGTAACACCATTCATAATACCATTCATAATACATAATACAGAAGATATATTATGAATATAACACCATAAGATATATTACGAATATATATTATGAATATAACACCATAAGATGTATTATGAATATAACACCATTCATAATACATAATACAGAAGAGAGGCCTTCTGTCTTCTAAGCTTCCAGTTTCTAAATAGATTTTTAGACTGACTACCCATAGGATATAATAAAATTATTTAAGCTTAATTTGTATTTCCTCAAGTATATGTTTCTACATAGTTCTTGTAAGAGATCACTGTCAACAATGGCAGATTTTACCTACTTCCATACACTACCCTCATACGTAAGGAAATATAAATCTATTGGATCACATCCTAGAATAAGTGACCTAGTACTCTCAAATCAAGTACTATGACAAATATGTCCAAGGAATCAATATGTATGACTCAGTTTAACCTTGACCATACATATAATATTTCCCTATGTACCGACACAGTGATAGTAATTTGATTAACTCACAAAGAGGTTCACTATATTCCTGCAAAATCATGAATATTACCAAATAGTATTTGAATTTGAGAATAAGGAGCTATTACCTAATTCTAATTCAGAAGGCGCTTACCCTAATTCTGTTTTGACTGTGTGTATATACACATAAAAACATATATAGTCTAACACATCTCTTTAGGGTTTCCTTGTTTACCTCAATTGTGTCGCTGAAGCCTGCAATACATAATCTTTAATCAGTTGACCCTCACGACTTCCTTCTCCAAAGTAAAATCTAGTAGGTTCCGAAGTTCCTTTTATTCAGGACAGAGGCAAAAAACAAACAAACAAACAAAACCCTGCTTATCTTTACTGAGACAGAGCAAATAAAAGTGACTATATATATATTTTTAACATCTTTATTGGAGTATAATTGCTTTACAATGTTGTGTTAGTTTCTGCTGTATAGCAAAGTGAATCAGCTATATGTATACATATATCCCCATATCTCCTTCCTCTTGCGTCTCCCTCCCTCCCACCCTCCCTATCCCACCCCTCTAGGTGGTCACAAAGCACCGAGCTGATCTCCCTGTGCTACGCAGCTGCTTCCCACTAGCTCTCTGTTTTACATTTGGTAGTGTATATATGTCAGTGCTAGTAACCACATTTTAATATACAGCCTAGATGAAGTTTGGGGATGAACTTTTCAAAAACTCTTTCAAGCCTGAGCACAAAGGGGCTTGACTGCTAAGGAGATTGTAACCTAGCCCCCAAATCTGTGATTTTCTTTGAATTTCTATTTTTACAGACTACCACACATACTTACTTAGCAGTTTGAACATAAGTGCCTTGGCAAAGTTTGTGTAGAATCATCTGGATCCAGAGTGATGATTTTATTCTAATTCAAGGGTTTTAATTTTCTTCTCTGATGACTGCTTTTGGTAAATTTTTTACATAATTGATTCTTTATTTCCTCAGGGTATCCCATTCCAGAAAGTTCTCAAAGTGCAGCATTTTGGAGTATAGAGACTTCTTACACAGAGGGGGTGGAGCCTGTCTCTTCAACAGGCCAACAAAGGTTAGTAATTTAGAAAGTGTAATTATTTCTCCAATTTTTTTACAATGGAATTATGCCAAATATCAGATACTTGGCTTGGAAAGCAGGTTTCTTTCCAGTCAGATTAATATTTAGTTATAAAAGGCTTTATCACGTTAAAGATTAAGTCTTGTTTAAATGAATTACAAGACCATAGTTTCACTGTTCTGAAGCTCTGGTGTTTCAGTGCTAGCTGTACCTCCTCTTGGCCCTCCCCTCCAAAAAACAAACAGACAATCCTTCAATTAAAATATCTTTGAAATGTTCATGTTGGTGTCTTCATTTGCTGCTAAGAGATAGTGGGTTAGATTAAGATACATTACTTTAGCCCATTTCTCTGACAAAAATTCTGTTTGCCCTTGACATTTTCTCTAGGGGTATGACTAATTTCTAGGCTTTTCTTACTTTCCTTTTTTTTTTTTTGGCAGGGGGCGGTATATGTGGTCCATTCTCCCAGATAGAAAGCATTACTAATATCAGCCAGCCAAAAAATGACCCAAAGTATTTATGGACCCCATAAATACAGGCATATATATATATATACATGTATGTATATATATATGAAGAGATATATATATCTTTACTTGGGAAGGTCCACATTGTCAATTGGCATTTCATTAAAATTTATATACACAATGTCATATTCTCTTATCAACAATTCCTTAATTCAAAAATTCTGAAAATTGGAAGTATATTTTATTAGTTTGCAGAAAACATAGTGGACGGTACAACTTATCCTGAACTGAAAATCTTTATTTATCCCTCATAGTGTAAGTATTCATAAGTCTTACTGCACAAATGTTACTGCACAAATGTTAATGTGTTTGATTATAGGGTGTATACCAGACCCCTCAGCGCTGTTATATAGAACAGGGTAAATGCGTCATACTTTTCTAAAATCCAGGAAAGCCAGAATTCTTAAACTCACAGGCTATAGAGCTTTTGGATATGGGACTGTCGACCAATAACATGTTTAGAAACGAAGTTGCTTAACAGGCAAAAGGACAGGATTGATGCGAATTAGCAGATGGCATAGACATTCTAACATTGCACATTTCATATTTCTTTTTAAGATACTACATCATAAGTCAAATATAATCCATTGCTATACAAAATGTTTAATAACTCTGCAACTTGAGAGAGCAGTGAAGTCATGTTAGCCTTTAAAAAAAAAAAATCAGTGTCTGATGTTGATAACTGTCAGAATAATTTATTCCTATCCCCATAATTAAGTGATACTGCTAAGTTAGGGACGATACTTTGATGCCTGACAGCTGTGTAAAATCTCAGTAAGGCTGCAAAAAAAGAAACAGGAATTTTAAAGTGACCTTATATCATTAAACTCAGCTCCCTGCTTTTCATGGCATCGATCTCAATGCAACAGAAATCTGAAAGCTTCAGAGTGTTTAAAATGGGTGCAGTGAGTAATAATGAATTAATGTGAGCTGTTGGCATTTCTGAATTGCAAAGTACATGGCTAATTTTACCTGCCTTGCAGCTCACCAGCTAATTATAAGCATCATGCCTGAGGAAACAACACTGAGTTGTTTGAAGATACTAAGATCTCTAGTGTGTGTATAAGGATCCATCATTAGATTTCTGAAATTTCCTGTGAGTAGAAAGCAAATTATTCGGATAATGTGGAAACTAAATAAAAATACACATACATCTTCAATTTAAAAATTAGTAAATATGGAATTCTTTCTTTTTTTCTTTTTTTTTTTTTTGCGGTACGCGGGCCTCTCACTGTTGGGGCCTCTCCCGTTGCGGAGCACAGGCTCCGGACGCGCAGCCTCAGCGGCCATGGCTCACGGGCCCAGCCGCCCCGCGGCATGTGGGATCTTCCCAGACCGGGGCACGAACCTGTGTCCCCTGCATCGGCAGGCGGACTCTCAACCACTGCACCACCAGGGAAGCCCTGAAATTCTTTCTTTTTAAACAACATATATAGAAAAAATTTTTTTAAAGCTGCCATGGATTACAGTGGAATAATTTATATGTATGTGTGAAAGAACTGATTTTCTTCCAAGTGTTGTAGTCAGTGGATGTATGTATGCAGGTTTTATGTGTTATTTTCACATTATCTAAGTGCATCTTTTCTGTGCTCTGGGAACCTTCTCAACTGCCATGTTTGCCATATGGTTTGTGATAGTGACCTGTCTCAGGTTGGAAGAAGAGTCCTAAGAGTGAAGTCGAACAGTGGGTTACATGGGAGTCCTCCCTGCTGATCAAAGTATCACAGAGATGAGGACTGTTGATTTTAGTCATTGGATTTTCCCATGGGGAAGTCCCACCCAAGTATCGTGGAAAACTTCCTTGCTCCTTATAACAATTTTCCTTTCCTGGAAGTGGAAGGAGGATCAGATCTTTCCTTGGTGGACTCAGTGGAGGGCAGCTGTTCCTTGGGTGTGTGCTGCTGTCTCTCATTTATATGGCTCTGAGCATTTGGGTTGGGATGTCCTGTTCTAATCTTCACCTGGGTATAGTAGATAAACACAGAAAAATCTTGCCCCAGGTGATGGGAAATAGGAATGTTTCTTATAAATAATCAGCTGCCTCAACAACTGGTCTGTAATACAGTTTATTTGGCAAGCAAGTTCATAGCACCAGTAGGGTGGATTATTCTAGAAATTTGACTCTCCCATTGCTCCAGGAATGATTGAGAAATTTCTGTACATCTGTGCATATGTCTGCACATTTACTTAATATGATTCAGACAGTGCAGATTTCTTTTCACTGAGAATGATGGGCGTGGATTTCCAGCAACATTTTTTTCCCCTAAGTTTATTTGCATTTACTTGATGGCATATATCACATTTAGCTGTGAATGAAACATTTTTATCTTCTTGACAGTTTTTATATCTTCTCAGCTGCCTGGTTATAAGTCAACAAATTAGGTATCTGTGAGTCTTATTAGCAGTGCATTTTAGCTCCATTAGCAAATACGAAAGTGATCTGTTCCTCTTGACAGCTTATTTCTCTGAAAAGTAGCTCTAATGGTAGAGGTCATCTCTGGAGCCCACTACTGGAGAATCCTCCAAGAGATATTACCTCATTTAAAATATGTTTCTTAGAAGTGTTATTAATAAATTAACAGTGATTCTCACACAGACACATTTGTAAGATGCCATAGCAACAGATCATAGAAGAATACCACATGATAGCTGATTATAGGGCCATGTGTGTAGCCTGATTGGAGTGTTGATTTTCTGTGATGAATTAAAATGGTTTCCCTTTATCTTTCTAATCTCTTTCAGCTATTTGAGCCCACAGAATGTGGAAATGGATATGTGGAAGCTGGGGAGGAGTGTGATTGTGGAATCCATGTGGTAGGTATAAGAGATCTTTTCTACCTTTAGCACATCTACCCAGAGTGCAGAAGAATAGCGTTAGTGGGAAGTCTGCCCCATCATTCACCGTGGTCTTACTGCCTTTATTTCTGAGCTCTCTCATCAATGCTTAATCCTAGCTCAGACACGTTAGAATTAATCATTGGCTCTGTCTTAAGAAACCTAATGGATTCTTCTAATCAAATTCGTATCTCTTAAAAATTCATAGCTCATATTCATCTCAGACAAGTTTTACTAACTCATGAAAATTCTTTCTGTGTTGTATATTAGTTTTGTCTTTGTAAAACTAGATTGAGTATTAAGAATACAACAGAGCTAACCTAGGGTTGGGTGCCTGCTAAAAAATAAGCTTACTTTTTGGTAGAGAAGCCCCTTCTTAGAAGATCATACTTTGCTGAGAAGTATAGCCGGAAGGAATCTATCATTGCTTAAAGTGGTTCATTCTTTCCTAAAAGATTTGCGTACTATTATATACATCTCCTCACATGGATTACACATAAGTTACATGTGGAGAGCATGTTGAATGACCAGTGGGTAGGTTTTCTCACTTACTCACGTGAAGTGTTTTCTCTAGGAATGCTATGGATTGTGCTGTAAGAAATGCTCTCTCTCCAATGGGGCCCACTGCAGCGACGGGCCCTGCTGTAATAATACCTCATGTCTTGTGAGTTCTCTGACAGTTTCATCTTTCTTATCGTTGACGTATTAGCCAAATATCTCGATGTGTACGTTGAGTATTTGTACAACTTGTCACAGACTTGATCGACGCTGTGCATATTAGCCTGGCGATTTTGTAGAATCAATAAATCTATCAAAATTCTGTGGGTTACAACGATTATCTTTACTATGATTCACTACCAACCATTCTATTCTCTGGTACCTCTCTAAGAAAATATATCTATAATCCTTCCAAAATAAACATTGAGAAGTGCTCTACTATCATGAGTGAAAACCAAATTAAATAGTTGAATAGAAGAGGGACAATTCTTGTGGTCTTTTTCTAATAAGCCCTACTTATAACCTTTTTCTTTAAAACTCATCGTAATTTATTTTAGACCCTGAGCAGAAAACCTAGTGCTCATGTTTTTACATTTGATATTTAAAATCACTTATAAAGGCAAGAAAGCTAGATAATGAGGTAATATATGTATGTATGTATGTTTATATGTATATGCACAACTTGTGTATGTGTGGACACATAGTTACTTCCATCTTTAGAGACCTCTAGTTAATCTTTTTAAAAACCGTTTTAAAAATTTTCCTTTTTCTCATCTATAAAATCTCTAATATCCTTTAAAACCATAAAAGTATATGATTTAATTTTATCCAACACCAAAGGGATATTATGCATGTGGTAATCTAGGCGATTCTAGCTTAATTTGTACTTGATTATGTCCCCAACCAGATTATAAATTGCTTGAAGATGATGGACTCGTTCCTTCATCTTTTACCCACCCACCGCCCAGAGAAACAAAATGCCTTGTATTCAGTAGGCATTCACTGGCATCACTGAAGGAAATTCATATGAATTAATTGAAATCTGCTTGTGTATATTTAGCTAAAGCAAGACTAATATCCAAGCTAGTTGGTAAATCAGTGCAGGTTGGGTGTGCATATCAGTCTTCAGAGAGATCCTAAATGTTTATATTTTAGTGTTCTGTTCTTTCGTCTTAAGCCACACCAGTGTTTCTTCTTTGCATAATTGTCATCACAATGTTTCCCAAAAATAATACTCTGAGATAGTGGATTTTGAAATCTGAACATGTCATGCCTTGGCTAATGATTCATATTTACTACACAGAGTGGTATTTGGGTATTATCTCTATCCTGGAACTATCTTGCTGATTCATAAAAAGAGTTTGGCGGTGGTTATGAAAGGATGTCATGATTGTTGGTGAATATAAGAATGTTCACTCTTTGAAATATTAATTAATACTGGTTCCTAATATTGAGTTTTGATTTGCAGTTTCAGCCGCGAGGGTATGAATGTCGGGATGCTGTGAATGGGTGTGATATTACCGAATACTGTACTGGAGACTCTGGCCAGGTATGGCAAACTGAGTTTTAGGTAATGCATCTTACTTGCAAATACATATTGTAAAGCTTTCAGTTTGGATTACGTGTGTGAATATGATTTGGTTCTTTTGTTTTTGTTTTGTTTTGTTCTGTTTTCTAGTAATTTCTAGCTCCTCCCATGCCTTTATTTTAGGAACGTTTATTGTGGTTTTTTGGACCTAAAAAATCTCTTTTCTTCCAAATTTCTCCTTCGTAATAAGTTCCCTTTATATTGCTTATATCCAACTAATTGATTTTTCTTTCCTGGTCCCCACATCTAAAACAGTATCCTCACACTGATAAAGCGCTAATAGTACTATTTTCAAGCATTTTTCAGCCACAAAACCCTTTCTTTTTTTTCTTACGTCTTTAGTGGAGTATAATTGCTTTACAATGGTGTGTTAGTTTCTGCTGTATAACAGAGTGAATCAGCTGTACGTATACATATATCCCCATATCCCATCCCTCTTGCATCTCCCTCCCACCCTCCCTATCCCACCCCTCTAGGTGGTCACAAAGCACCGAGTTGATCTCCCTGTGCTATGCAGCTGCTTCCCACTAGCTATCTGTTTTACATTTGGTAGTGTATATATGTCCATGCCACTCTCTCACTTCGTCCCAGCTTACCAACAAAATTTTGGATGGAAGCCCAATGTAGAAATCTGGGAAGAGTAGCACTGCTGTGATTGAAATGGGATTGGAAGCAGAAGTCTTCCTTGCTGAGCTCTGTCACTGTCTCGCTCCACTTATGAAGCCCTGGCTTCACGGCCCCACACACTTGGCGTGACATTCCTTCTTTAATTTTTACATTTTTAAACATTTGTATGTTTTATGTCTTTATTTGTCATTCAAATGAACATTTGTGGAGCCCCTGCTCTGTGACAAGTACTGCTGTGAATGCTGGGATATGGGAGGAATTGAAATAGAAAAGTCCTTGCTCTTACGGGGCTTGCATTCTGCGGGATGGAGAAAGGCAAATAAATGAACAAAAAACCCAGTGAGTACAGAAGCATGGCTTCTTCAAGAGATGGAATGAAAGCAGGGATAGCTGGGGAATAGTGGAAACAATTCAGAGAGGAAATCAGGAATCAGGCAGTGAGGGGCTTGGTAAGAATTTTTGACTTCATTCTACCTTCATTTCTTTCTAACGTTATTTCAAGAGCATTTTCCCATGCTGTGACACAGTTTTTATAGATATCCTCTTTACAGTTGCATGAAAGTCTGCCATGTGGATTTACCAGTCACTTCTCCATCCGGTGGTGGTAGATATTTAGATTGTTGGCAGTATATCATTATTAGGATTAATACGGTCGTGAATCTCTTTGCATTTTTAAGAGTGTTTCTTGTTTGGAGTTAGCACCTTAGGACAAGTTCTCAGGAGTGGAGTTACCCATTGCCAGATAGGGCTTCTGATAGAGTACAGTTAGAAGCCAAAATATCAGTTTTGCTTTTGCAAATAGCCAAGTTGAAAGCCGTAGCTTAGTGTGAGGGCTAAATGGGCCTCTTTATAGATCCCAGATTCAGGCTATAGCAACACGTTATTGACAAAACTGGGCCTGGAATGACCTGTCGGTGCAGAGCCAGCCCTTGCCTTGTATGCCATGGAGGAGCAATAGAGAGAGGATGATTTATGTGAGTAGGCAGGAGAAGGCTGGCAGGACTGGGCCAGAATGCCAAGTTACTCTTCTCAAGTTTATCAAATCAGCCAGCCAACCAACCCAACCGTTCACTCTACCTGCCTGGAGAATCGAGTACAGGAGCAGAGAGTAACTGGAGTTACACTGAGTTCCCCTCCCTGGAAGGAAACTTGAGGAGAGGAAAACAAAGATTCCTAATTAACCTTTTTGAAAGGTTTTGATATGTATCATCTGAGGCTCGAGTCAAGTGGATAGGGTACAAAGGAATGGTACAGTGAACTCTATTCAGGCTGTTATTCTTCTGTGATTTTTATGCATATCTGTTTTTATATATAAATATGTAAATAGGTTTCTCTGCTATTTTTAAATAATATAGTGGCAGAATGTAAGAATTGTGGATTCAGTGTTTTATGACAAGTGTACTGACATTCTTGATATACTGTTTCACTGAGTTATATTTTTAGTTTTGTAGAATAATGCTATTTTTATACCCATCATATATGGTTTTGGTTCTGTATATTCAGTTCTTTTAAAAGTATAGTTTTTTCATTTCAACCTTTAACTCTTGAATTGCCATAGACTTTACAATAAAGATATTTTTTTAAAGATGTGGGAAATGTGTTTTGTTAGTACTATGAAATATATCATCAAAATGGGAGTATAGCACAATTTAAAATAAGTACATTTAAAGGCTATTGCACTGTGAAAGCCGGCCTCAACTGGACCTTCCTGCACAGCATAAAACCGGGGGCTCAAATGGCATTTAGAGACCGAATCCAGAGCTCTGCTCACAGGCAGAATAAAGTACACAGATTTATGGTCCCTCTGCTTTAAATATCTCCAGACGGCGAGAGACATCCATAATTTCCTTTGTTAAACATTTCAGTGGTAAGCAACTGGCTTTTATTAGCCTAAACGAAAAATAGATTGATTAGAAATCTTCCATGTAGCTGTGACAGTTTATAACAAGAGCTTTTTTTTCTAATTAGTGACTCCTACTAGTTTTTTCCTCTTGAAACATCGCAAAAGTCAAATACGAAAATTGTTTAGCCCCTGATGTACCTATTCTAGTAGCAACATTTCTTTTGCATTTTTGTCCAGTGTGGTTGTGTTCATCTTGGAGTAAGTGAATAATTAATGTTAGTTGATTAATAAGAAAATGATGGTGTTTTGAGTAGATTTGGATGAAAGAGGCCCAGGGATCTCTGTTTCTGGGCAGTTGGTCCAGTAAACCAACTTCTCATGCTGATAATTACATCTTCTGAAGAGTTACCATTAGGTTTAATGAAAGCTTGTATGAGAGTCAGTTGTTCTTTAGAAAGATGTAGAACCAAAGCATTTAATCTCAATGTGTTCCTTCATAAGTTACTGCTTCTTTGCACTTCTAAATTAGTTCTGTTACCTTTCTGTAGTGACCATGATAAACACCTTGGTGTTGCAGAATAGAATAACTTAATTGTATCTGTGTGGGCCATTTATTTATTTTCTCAGTCAGTCAATAGTCATTGAGCACCATCTCAATAATAATTGAGCCAGTTTTGTTCTAGGTGCTGGGGAGGCAGCAGGGACAGAAAATCCCTGCCTGCATGGTGCTCACATTAGGATGCAGACAAAAGACAAGCAAATACATAAAATATATGGATCCTCACTTGGTGATACATGTTATGGAGAAGAAAAAAAATAGGGAATGGGGAACAGAGGATGCCAGCATGGGGAAGGAGGTCACGGTTTTGAAGAGCATGGTTAGAGAAGGCTTCTCTGAGATGATGATATTTGAGCAACGTCCTAAAAAAGGTGAGAGAGCAAGCCAGGCAGAAATCTGGGGGAAAGATTGGAGGAAGAGCAAGGACAAAGGCCATGGGGTGGCAGCATGGCTGGTACATTCACGTGGAGTCAGGTATTTATGGCAGAGAGTAGGAATGAGGTCAGAGAGACGAAGGTGAGGCTGGGGCCGGCATAGGAGCAGATCATGATGAACTTGGAAGGCCAGTGAGTAGATGGGGAAGCCATCAACAGAGGAGCAACATGAGGTGGTTTAGGTTTTTCAAGGGACACTCTGGTAGCTCTATAGCCTATAAGGAGAGTAGAGTGGAAGCAGGGGAATCAGTTGGAGGCTGTTGCATAATCAGAGAGATGAGAGATGGTGGTGAGAGATGGTGGTGGTGTGGACCCGGCATTAGCGGTGGAAATGGAGAAAAGTCAGATTGCAATTATATTTTAAAGGTAGAAGCTACCAAGATTTGTTAATGGAATAGAAGGAGAGTGTGAGAAAAAGAGAGGAACATAGGATGACTCCATGGTTTTGGCTTTGAACAGTTGGAAGAGTGGGACTGTCTTTTACTGAGAAGGTGAAAACTAAGGGAGGACCTCAGTGGGTATTGCTATGTTTCTTATTCACTTGCCACACCCATGTATTTTTTTTTTTCCTTTTTGTATTTGTTTTGAATGCTGTAGCAGAGCCTTGACTTAATTTTTTTAGCTCTCTTAAATGTGGTAAATGAGATGCACAGAAAGTAAAAATTTTAATTTACTCAGGGTAATGTTGGGGGGAAATGAAATTTTCCTTATTTTTCCTTATAAAAAATGATTTGATAAATAGACCTGGAAAAAGAAAGAACTGTCACATCATGATTGCTCTAGTAACAAATCTGTAGTTCAAGAGGTCAGAAATGTAATGGAGGTACAGCACTTATATTGAGTTGAAGGGCAGTGTATTTCTTCTTTCTCAGTAATGTGGCCTAGAGGTGAGTGTCCTGGGTGTCACATGCAAATTTGACATTTTCACAGGGCTGAGCGAAGTCTTGTAAATTAGTTCCTGAACGTGTCCACTCCTGCATAACAGGCTGATTTGTTCCCTTCATTATCCATTTTAATCCCTTCTACTTTCAACTCCACAGGCAACTGAATGTAAATTATTATTTTAGCCCATCTCATGGAAAACGGAGAAACATGAAAAGTACCCACTGTATGGACCTAATTGATTGATTCATTTTTACCAATAATTGCAGAATAAATTTGGATAACCTACTCAAAGAGTTACTCATGTTTTCCTAATTATAGAGTCACCATGCTTGCATTTTTAAAATACTTATTATAACTTTTACTGATGTGAATGATCTGTAGCACACAATTCACAATAATAAAATCATGCTTACTTTTTTTTTGCATTTTAATATATTGTACACATAATCTGAAGATACTTCACATGCTGAATGTTAACTAAAAAGCTTATATTTTTCAGTGCCCACCAAATCTTCATAAGCAAGATGGATATGCATGCAATCAAAATCAGGTATGCTGGGCTCTAGGTTTTAAATGGGATTTTATAAAAAGATTAGATTTCAAGGTGTCTTTTTGATAAATGTAATTTTGATAGGGAATTGCAATTCAAACAACAGTAAATTATTGCAGTGGTCTTCTAATTCAGAGTTGCTTCATGTCATATAAAATACAAATATGTTATATTTATTTCTGGGTACAAACTGTCCAGATCGAGGGTGAGGAAAAAAATGTAATGGCTGAAGAATTAGAAATCTAATTTATCGAGTTGTGACTATCTTTTAATCATTTCAGCCTGTTTCTGATGGGAAAATATGGTAATCTGTTGTAATGTGTTGTTTTTTTTTTTTTCCCTGAAGCTATGTTATAACCTAACCACTCACATTCAAAAAAAGCTAAAAATCATATTGGTATCACCCAAAGAAATGTCTCAATTTATTTTTCCATAAAATTAAAAAATTTAGACAGTTAGTTGGATTTGAAGAGCCATACTATGAGGTATGTTTTGTGTTTTAAATTTTAACTGTCATTCTTATGCTTCTCTTAAGATGTTTATGGTTTTTATTTTCACTGTGAAAGTATTAGGGTACCGAATGAAAAAAGAAAACAATTTTGTCTGAAACAATGAAAAGGAGATCTTGCAGTGAGAGTTTGGGGGAAAATGGAACTGGCTGCATGTGCCTCATAACATATGTTCTGTCCTCAGGGCCGCTGCTACAACGGGGAGTGCAAGACACGGGATAACCAGTGTCAGTACATCTGGGGAACAAGTAGGTCATGTTTCCTGCTTGCTGGTCACACACAGGTTTCTCTTAATATTCTTCACTGTCAGTCTTGCTGAAAGAGATATACAGCTTGGGGTTATTAAAAAACAAACAAACAAACAACTAGAAAAGGCTGAAGAGAATGGTGAATCTTAGTCACAAAACCACAGCAAACAACTGCTAGTGTTGGGGACTTGTCATCTGAACCAAAAAGTGCCAATCAGTGATTGTGGCTGTGACTGAAGGAATGCTACACCCACCTGCAAAGACTGGGTTGAGTGCAGCGGTCATGCTTGTTATCCAGCCACTGGCTGATTTTCTTTGTACCTTGGATTTAACATTCACCCCCTCAAGTTAGCTTTCTGTTCTTTTACCCCAGGATAGAACCAGACTTTTGTTGTTGTTGTTTTTAATTTTATGATTGATTATCTCAGTTTGAAGTGAAGAAACACAAGTACTTTGTGAGGCGCAGACAGATAGAGATTCGGGTACATGGTCATACTTCTCAGTAATTCCCTACATGTCAGTACACATATTCTCTTCCTGACATTTGTAGTGCCTGTCCAGTGAACTTCAGTTCCTGAGGGCCAGGCCAGAAGAGAGAGAAATGGCTCTGCCTTGCTGGCAGAGGCTGGGTCACCCACCAGGAAAAGAAAGCACGCAAAAGGAGACTAGGACCCATGCACAAGTGATTTCAGTGTTTGGCAAATGTCATTTAACTGAAAGATTTACGTTCAGTGTTTCAGTTTTGACAAGGGAAAGATAATAGAGGCATTTTTGTCTTTTAAAAAGGTTTAAATATCAAAATCCATGTGCCAGTGTAAAATCTCAATGAGCTCAGACTTTATAATGCCTACTGATATTAATAGAAAGCAGGATTAGGAATGATATTAGTTTTCTCTGTGTCACTTCACTACTTCCTGC
>NW_006797957.1:876611-911270 GCF_000442215.2 Lipotes vexillifer | reverse complement strand
CCTGCTGATGATCAATCCTACCTCCCACCCTCAAACCCACCAACAAGAATTGGGAATAAATTTGTCTCCCAAGTTTAAAAGAATGGTGTGTTGGAGCTGTCCTGTCTTAGCTTATAAGAGCCATTGGTTAAATTTTCAGGAATTTTAGAAGCCAGTTGACATCATAGTCTTAGTTTGAAATTAGCCATGTATTACACCGTGGAAATTTACACTATGGAAATTGGCAAGTGCTACAAATTAGGAATTTTTTTTTTCCTTTTTCTGAAACACCAGTTATTAAAATATTTACTGGCACACTCCCAGTTATGGATAGCAAAGAGAACTAAAATTAATTCTCTTTTCTTGCTCATCTCCAAAAGAGGCTTCGGGGTCTGACAAATTCTGTTATGAAAAGCTGAATACAGAAGGCACAGAGAAAGGCAACTGCGGGAAGGATGGAGACCGATGGATCCAGTGCAGCAAACAGTGAGTGGTCAGCTCTGGGAGCATAGTGAGTGGACTTGGAAACCCTGGTCCAAATGTAAAATGAGCACAAAATAAATGTTACTGATTTTTTAATAAATATTCGACTACTTAAAATTTTCAAGTATGGATTTAAAAAATACATTAGTATAGCTAGAGGCAAATGGCTATGAACTAAACTATTTCTGTGGTAGAGACTCACACCATTTCTGTAAAATTCAGAAAAGTTCTTGCATGCTGTATTTTACTTGAAGCTTGTTTTGAAGAGATACTTTGCCAAGGTATTTTAAATTAATAGTGGGTTTTAATTCTCTACTTCTGCTAGCAGAAAAGACCTATGAATGTACCAGTATACATGGAATTCTACAAGCAAAAGATATAGCCTGTATATATAATTTGAGGGATCATTTAAAATGAAGTAACATATATACTTAATTATTTCTCGAATGTAACACCATTTGATTTAATTAAACATCTAATGTCTATATTAGAGTTTTGTTTTCCCTTCTAAAAAGTAGCTAGTCAGTGCATATTGGAGGCATCTTTACTCAGGAAGTGAGATACTTTCAGAGCACGTTGGTAATATTTTCCCTTGATTTGGTGAGGAAAGTTAAAATTGTGATTTAATAGTTTATTAAGGTTAACTCAGTGACTTGGATCTATGGGACCACTAAGTGATACACCAAAGCTCCTCCGTTCTCCTTCCGTAACAGTGAGGATCCTTCTCCCATTTTGAAGCAGAGCAAGGATTTAAGGGAAGTTTTATTTCTCTAGTTAATGGTCTCTAATGTACTTCAGGAAACTTTGCCATTCTATGTAGTCTTTGACGGTAGATGAGGCCTAAGTTAAGCCAAAATAACAGAACAGAACTTCCCATCTGATGTCTCATGAGTGAGTTATAGATGCTCTGAGCTGTTCAGTCCTCGAGGTGCCAGGGAGGAAATGGGGAACTGAAATAGTCAAAATCCATGGGGTTGGACACCTCTGGATTTGATTAGCTTCATTCATTAAATCAAGGTCATAGACAAATCTGATCATTTCTCTGTGCCTCTGTGACTTCAGAAAGTTGGGAGGCATTGTATCAGATCATTGTACAAGATAACTTTTGAATATTTGGCAGTAGAATAGCCAACCAACCAATGAGTGAAAGAAAATAAATGCATGGTTTTTTAAACTTTAAAAAACCTGGGAAATATAACAGAGAAAAGTGATTAATATACAAATATACATTTTGCCAAATAAATGCGAAGTGAACTCTCATGTAACCCCTATGTGGATCAAGAAGTAGAACATTCCAGAAATGTATTCTTCCCCCTCACAGTGCCCGTGTCTCTCTGCTGGAGGTATTGTCATCCTGACTTTTCGGGCAATTGCTTTCTTTCTTTTCTTCAGAGATTTACTGCCCAAGTTTTCAGCCCTAAACAGTATATTTTGCCTAAAGTTTCAGTAACTTTATATAAAAGGAATCATATCTCAGGTATTATTTTGTATTTTGCTTCTTAAGTTCATTATTTTAAGAGTTTTCCATGGTATGGTTCATATTTATTGTTCCTTTGTTTCATTTTCATTCATATTTATATACCTTGATTTGTTTCTCCATTCTATGTTGATAGACCTTTAGATTGTTTCCATGTTTTGGCTATTAGGAACCATGCTGCTGTGAACATTCCGATACATGTAACTTAGCACACATTTGCACATACCTTTCTAAGGCCTTCCCTGGAAGAAAATTTGCTAAGTCGTAGGGGATGTATATTTTCAGTGCTCCCAGATGATGTGACACTGTTTTCTAAAATGGTTGTACTAGTAAACCCTACCATCGAGAATTTGTATATGAGAATTTTGTTGTATTTCATTCTCACCAATACCTGGTATTATCAGACATTTTACTTTTATGTATTCTGCTGGGTGTGAACTGCTTTATTATTGTGGTTTTAATTTGTATTTTCCTGATTACAAATGGAAGTTAGTACATTTTCACGCATTTCTTGGACATGGATGTCCTTTTTTGTGATGCGCCACTTTAATTCTTTGCACATTTTTTAAGGAGTTCATTGTTTACTTCGCTGGAGGTAGGTGCCCTCATGGTGGGTGAGTCGTTTAACAATGTCGCCAAGGACCCAGATGATTTCTGCCCCTCTTCTTTGTAATGCTTAGCATGTTCAATTTGTGTCTTTACATTTGTGAATTCACGATTGCAAGGCGAATGCAAAGGCTCCACACTCAAAGGCAGGAAGCAGAGGTAGGAGCAAAAGGTCTTCTCCCTGTCAGGCTCTAACCTTTCATCCAGAGCACAGAGTTCTCCCCAGCAATCCCTAGCTGCCTTTTCCTCACACCCAGGGGCCGCTCTTAGCTCCAGGAGGTGGGAAGGAGGGATGGCTAGGAAAGTGGGTGTAGCAAATGGGGGTGCCATGATGAACTCAGACACCAGTCATGAGCCATCTTTCAGGGCTGGGCACTTTGCTACCCTGAAGAAACTGTGATCCTGTTAGCAAGGAAGGAGGGAGTCCTCGCCAACCAACAATATCTGAACAGATGCTTTTATTTAGAAGAAAAGGGAATATTTCCCATTTTAAAATATTTATAGACTGAATAGTTTCGATTTTTTCAGTTTGATTCCTCCTGTCTTGTTCTTTTTTTTTTTTTTAAATATGTTCAGCGATGTGTTCTGTGGATTTTTACTCTGTACCAATCTTACTCGAGCTCCACGTATTGGTCAACTTCAGGGCGAGATCATCCCAACTTCCTTCTACCACCAAGGCCGGGTGATTGACTGCAGGTAACACATTAAATGTTGGAAAACCTAATGAATCGCGAGAATTACAAATTTAGAAAAATCAAGGGAAATGGTAACTTAGATTTTATTATCACCTTGCATGTTGAAAGTCATTTAAAAAACAAAGTTATATACTGATCTGCAAATTATATTTGCTTAAAAATTATACCAGTTATTAGTAGGGAGACATTCCTTGTAATTATAATCTTAAAAGTAGAATTTTATGGTATTCATGTTGACACATGATTGAAGTTTTGAGCATTGAAATATGTCACTCTCTGAACACTGTGTGTTTTATTTTTTGTGACAAAAAATACAGAATTTAAGCTATACTCTATGTGGCATGTGTCTGGTTTAGAAGATGGCTTAATTAATGCCTAATCACATATAGAAAATATACACTAAAATATTATTTATAGCTGTAGTCAGACATTTGATGTCCAGTTATCTGTGAGTACAAGGCAGAAGATATGAGGCTTATTTTTGAACACTGGGAGTCATATTATATTTTAAATAAATATTGTTCCCGTTAAAGTAGTCGTAATTCTAAGATGCTATGCCCTCATTCAGATGATGAATGTCGTTGCCCAAAAGACTTTTGGGATTTCCCCCCACAGAATTGCCTTCAGGGTCTGCAGTGTTTATCCCTAGTAGTCCCCAAATAGCAAACCTTCATCTTATGTGAGTGAATGAAAGATTTGGAAACATCCCAAAGTAATTTTCAATAGAATTTAGCAAATTGATTGGGTAACCGAATTGGATATTGCTGTCTTGGTCAAATGGTTGCTGATTTTCTGTCTTTTAAATGGCTCTAAAGGCTATTCTAACGGTGTCATAGACAATAAGATCCTTCCTGGAATAAATTTGTAGTCCTCAGATCTAGTTACTTTGATGCACAGAAACTTCCTTTGAATGTGTAAATTTTTGCATGTCTTTAGATACAACAACCTTGTTAAATTATATTGTTTTATTCTAAACTAGTATATTTTAAAAATATTCAGCAAGGTACTTAATTAGTAATTATAACATCGATTATCATTCAAATTCAAGCTGTCCTTCGTTTTGAGGTTTTAGAATTATATGTATCAATAGAGAGGAACCGGCTTATTTTTTTCAATCATGAGTAGTCCAATCCTCTAAAGTAATAATTTAAAAAATATTTTCATTTGCTATTTATGCTCAACATCTGCCTTTTTGCATCGTGAAACAGCTGAAAGTCTCGAAGAGCTAATGATAAGATTGCTTGTCTTGTTCGTAGGCACACCTCTCCCCTGGTTTTAATGTTGGTCTTGAAAACAAGGGAAGATTTAGAACACACTTTGTGCAAATGACATTTTTTTTGTTCTGATGAACTGCAGTGTGATAATGATAGTGAAAGACAGTTTCTTTTATTTAGGGGAGGTGGGGAAAGGGGGAAAGGAAGAGAAAAGTGGAGAAATGCTAGAAGAAATTCATGTCCTCTGACAGCCTCTTCAGTTTCCTAAAGAGCAAACCTCATTCATGCTGATGTTATATTTCTAAGTCTGGTGCTGTATGACTATTTTTCTCTTTGTAGTGGCGCTCATGTGGTTTTAGATGATGATACAGATGTGGGCTATGTAGAAGATGGAACACCATGTGGCCCATCTATGATGTGTTTAGATCGGAAGTGCCTACAGATTCAGGCCCTAAATATGAGCAGCTGCCCTCTCGATTCCAAGGGTAAAGTCTGTTCCGGCCATGGGGTAAGTAGGCATCAGTGTCCAGCCCAAATCTGAAGTTAGAGGATATACCAAACACTGTCTGGCATCCTCCAGCTTCACAGGGGTTGGACTTCCAGTTCAGCCGTTCTCCTTCCGTGACTGTTGTTAATATCTATGCACTGACTATGATTATTTCCTTAGTATCCTTATCTGCTAAGAATAACTCCTGTGTGTGTTGATATGGTTTTATTTTTGTTGTTTCTTTTACCACTGGCTATTTGTATTCACTGCAGTCTCTAGAGATAGCTTGGCATCCAAGGAGTTGGAAGAAAATTGTTGTGGTTCCTAAAGAAACTGTAGACCCCATGTGACTGCTTTGTACCATTCACAATAATTTACACCCTCTCAGTAACTGCCTTCCAGCTACTCAACATGCATACTGAGTATCTATGTGTGCAAGATCACACTAGACTAGAGGTTGGATCACTGCTATAATTCACGTGTTTAAAGTTGTACGGTTATGCTTGGGCCACTGGCAGCCACAGAGAAGATGTACTGTCTACTCACAACTGCATGTAGCTTTAGTTCTATGCACAAAGTGTTTGGGCAGATGCTTCCTGGCAAACCGAGGTTTAATACTTAAAAGCACATTTTAATAATTATTTAAATTGGGTTTAGTAAAAGAAAAGTAGTTCAGAATTTAAACAGCCTTCTGAAATGGAAAAAACAGACATGAAGAAACTCAGAGTGATCATCTCAAAGGAAGATGCTGCAATGAAGGTAAAAATAATCCAAAATATAGATAGCTAAGCAGGTGATACGTCATAGAACAAGGTAGAAAGACATAAGAAGCTTATGCCCAATGACTATGATTTCATGTTTGGTTGAAATCATAGGCTCACTGGGAGGCAGTACAGCCTAGTGATCAAGAGCATGGATTTTGTGGCTAGAAAGAATCCTGGGTTTGAATCCTGGCTCTGCTTCTTTCTATCCCAGTGACTTTGGCCAAGTCACTCAACCTCTCTCAGCCATCAGGGTGCTAGTGTGAGTATTAAATGAGATGCTATACACAAAGCACTGAGCATAAGTACCCAGCACATAGTAAATGTAGTAACTATTCAATAATTGCTCCAGTAAAGTAAAAGCACTGGGCAGACCTCTCAGTTATTCAGTTATTGTTCTGAAAGCATTATAAAATTTAATGCGTTAAAAAGGCCCATGAGTCTCCGCTACCCCTCTCACTTTTTCATCTTGTTAAAAAAGGGTTAAATTCAGCCTGTTAATCATAATCATGGTGTTATGTCATTTCAGATTAAAAAGCTCTTATACCAATAAGCCTAAATTTGATTTTATCATCTCTAAATAATCTGTCTGCGAATGTATTTCACAGGCAGATGAGGATTTAACCTACTCTGTCTCTAGTTTGTGGATAGTTATTTATTTCATCTAAATTACACATCCATTCTAGCATGCTGCTTGGTCCCCAGAGGAAGAGAAAGGGACAGAGATCGCTCTAGGATGGTCTTCAGCCTGGCTGACTGAGAGAGGAGTGATACCATGGGCAGGCAGGGAAGGTGGGAGGGTGTGTGTTTGGCTGGCAGAGTGCCACCTAATGACTTCTGTGTTGAGCATGGTGAGATGATGCAGTGCATTGATGATTTATGCCTCCAGGTATTTAATCTCTGGAAATATCGCTTAATTTCTTGAATTAAGCATATATGTTTCTACATTGTCAGACATTTGTGTACTTAAATAATATCAACACGAGTAATTAACATTTAATTTAAAATTTTCTTCCTTTTATTCTTGATTTTTCTATAATTAACTGAAAAAAAACATCATCCAACTATTGGATCTATACATTATTTCCCCTTGTCTAGTATTCAAAACCATGGGAAATTTTTAAAAATTCCCAACGGGTTTTAAAGCCTCTGCCTTGTTCCATGTCCCTTTTACATTTATCACCATTATTCCACCAAGTGCAGCGAAAATGGCGCATCTCTGTTCTTTGTTCTTCACAGGTGTGTAGTAATGAAGCCACCTGCATCTGTGATTTCACCTGGGCAGGGACAGACTGCAGTATCCGGGATCCAGTTAGGAGCCTGCACCCGCCGAAGGACGAAGGACCCAAGGGTTTGTGTGATTTCGGTTTCAATTCCTTGCATACTGAATTCATTGGTACTCTTCCAGTGGCGCCAATATAACAACTTCATAGATTTGACAGGAGACACATAAAAATATCTCTTTTTGATGTTAAAATGTATGATTCATATCACTACAGAATTAAGGGTTCTTGTAATATAACATTGAAAAAAAATGTTTAAATTACCCGTTAGCCTAGAACGGAGATTGGGAAGAAGTAAATATACCGATTTCCTTTCTTTAAACCTCATTCTTCTTCCATAATCACGGATGTTAATCATTTTATAGTTTGTCTAAGCTGTGCCAGTTTTTTAATAGATAAACTCTTTTTCACTGACATGAGACTCCGGTCATTCCTCACTACTTGAGTCCTTCCAGAAGGAAGTTGTAGTCTTCCGCGCTCTGCTTAAGCACACTTTTGATTAGGAAGAAATTGGAATACTTCACAGACCTCTAATATTTCAAAGAGAAAACGTGAAAGAACTGGAACTTTGTTTTAACCACAGCCATTAAAAGGAGTTTAGAGTTAGAAGGAGTCTCAGTGGCCATCTAGAACCACCCTCATTTTTCTTTTTTTGCATCTTTATTGGAGTATAATTGCTTTACAATGGTGTGTTAGTTTCTGCTTTATAACAGAGTGAATCAGTGTATACATATACATATATCCCCATATATCCTCCCTCTTGCGTCTCCCTCCCACCCTCCCTATCCCACCCCTCTAGGTGGTCACAAAGCACCGAGCTGATCTCCCTGTGCTATGCGGCTGCTTCCCACTAGCTATTTTACATTTGGTAGTGTATATATGTCCATGCCACTCTCTCACTTTGTCCCAGCTTACCCTTCCCCCTCCCCGTGTCCTCAAGTCCATTCTCTACGTCTACGTCTACGTCTTTATTCCTGTCCTGCCCCTAGGTTCTTCAGAACCTTTTTTATTTTTTTAGATTCCATATATATGTGTTAGCATATGGTATTTGTTTTCCTCTTTCTGGCTTACTTCACTCTGTATGACAGTCTCTAGGTCCATCCATCTCACCACAAATAACTCAGTTTTGTTTCTTTTTATGGCTGAGTAATATTCCATTGTATATATGTGCCACGTCTTCTTTATCCATTCATCTATCGATGGAGACTTAGGTTGCTTCCATGTCCTGGCTATTGTAAATAGTGCTGCAGTGAACATTGGGGTGCATGTGTCTTTTTGAATTAAGGTTTTCTCAGGGTATATGCCCAGTAGTGGGATTGCTGGGTCCTATGGTAGTTCTATTTTTAGTTTTTTAAGGAACTTCCATACTGTTCTCTGTAGTGGCTGTATCAGTTTACATTCCCACCAACAGTGCAAGAGGTTTCCCTTTTCTCCATACCCTCTCCAGTATTTATTGTTTGTAGATTTTTTGGTGATGGCCATTCTGACTGGAACCACCCACATTTTGTAGATGGGAACTCTCAGCCCCTGAGGTCAGGTGACATACTATGGTTACTCAGGTAACCAGAGGCAGGGTGGGGACCAGGACCCAAGTGCCCAAACTCAGGCCTATTCTCTTTTTTTACATCGTGTTATAATGTAGCCTATGTCATTATAAATATGATAGTCACTTTCTCACTATTCTTCCCATTCCCAACCCATTTTATGATTTTCAAAGATCTAGAAAAGTCATCAGTTACAGTAGGCTTACTATAGCATCTATAGCATTGTACCTGAGAAACCAAAAAATTACTAGAACGAATGTTGTACACCAATGGGCATTGTACCTCAGGTTCTTCTTTTTCATGGTACTGCTAACAGTATTTTGTAAATAACTATCATGCTTTTCTTTCCTGCAGGTAGGAAAAATACATATAGAAATAGTGACATTTTGATCTGCTTAATTTTGGATGAAAGTGCCTTTGAACTCTCTGAGCTTCAGTACTGTCCACATAGGAAACTATGACTTCGAAAGCATATGAAGTTCCATAGTCCTCAATTCCTGAAGAGATTTAGGCTGATTTGGGTGCATGTGTAATGTTCAGTAGGAGTGGGTGTGTTAAAACACTTCTCATGAGTTTGCTTAATATGCCGTGATATTAAGATGCTGTAAGAATCACAAGCACACCCTCACAGTTTATTTCTGTTCTCCTTCTATTTCTGAAAAGGAACCAATTCCACTTTTACATTTAGTCTTTCGTTACTTTAAAATTAGTACAAAAAAATTCTTGGATCCACCTTCAGAACTTAGATTTAGAGAAGATTTAGGCTCTGACAAGAAGGAGAGATTCATGCTTTCCAAATTTTCTCTCCATAGCATGTCTGTGATTCTCTTAAAGATCTAGATGCTGTTTCCTTAAGTGATGTATAAGGATGCCTGAAGAGATGAGCAGAGCTAAAGTGGCTTAGACTCTGTCCTTTTTCATTATGTAGGATAGGGGATAATTAATTGTCTGGTTCTCTCTATTCCTCGTTCCTTCACTCACCTGTGCCTAGAAAACTTATTTTGAAGCATAAAGTAAACAGCTACATTCTAGAGAAGAGAATATCCATAGCTGCCTTTTGTTTTGTTTTGCTGTCTTCCCATTTCATGTGGTGCTAGTTTTCATTATCTTCTAAAGATAACCTTTTTGATCATTCAGCTTTATTGTAGGAAATTTTGAAAATACAGAAAAGATTCAAAAGAGGATGTAAATCATTCTTAATCTGGCAACTCAGAGGTAATCAATGTTAGCATTCTGGTAAATTTCTTTCCTATTGCATATTTTCTTTTTTTTTTTTAATTCTTAATGAAGACAGTGGAATCATTTGAGTAAACCTACCAATTGGCTCTAAAATTTCTAAAACCCTCATGAATCTCTAATAATCTTGATTCATTTGAAAAAAAGCCATTAATTGATATAAACAAAGAGCAGTTATTATTGTAAGTTATCAGATTTCCAGAAAAGTCAAGCAATTTTAGAACAACTAAATAATGGCTCTATCTATAACGGTCGTCTATATCTTTTCAGCCTCTATAGGAAACTCCAGTAATACACTAGGAAAATGGGAAACAACAGAAATAAAAATTTAAACACTTGGCTGTAGATTTTTGGTATTCTGGTTAAAAGAAGATGGTAAAAGAGAAACTAGGTACTTTACTTCTATTTTTTAATCCAGATAGCAAATATTTATTGATTCTCTACTATTTAAAAGTCAGCACATCCTTGCACATAGTAGGCACTCAATAAATATCACATCCCTTCTCCGTGGGAATATATAAAGGAAGTGAAATGGTGCATGTAGTACTGATTTTCCATTTATCAGAATCCATTTGTTGTATTGCCTTGCTGAAGAGTAACAAGTAATGAACTCAAGGTATTGAAACAATCAGTACTTCCTTGACTGTAGGTTCAGCGGCTGTATGAGGTGCCAGAGTTTTTCTCTATAACTTTGTGCTCTACATTCTTTCTCATGACTGAATTGGTCTGTTGTTGGATCAAGACCAAATTAGTAAAAAATAAAGGTGAATTCTGTGACTCTGTTTCCATTGATTTGAGGAAGTCAGAAATGAACCAATGTGTTTTGGGTATTCCTTTCATTTTAACTATAGGTTCCTGGAAGAATAAAAATTCAACTTCTCCATCTAGGTAGGGATGAAAAATACTCACGAAAGTATTGCCATTGAAGTCACCCTGTACTTGCTAAAGTTGTCCACCGTTAACCCACTGTTTAAAACATGCTAGACTATTTGCTCCGACTCTCAAATCAAAATTACTAAAAGACAAGAAACAGGATCTCAATGCAAAACCATGCGGGCGAGGATTTTTTAAAAAAGATTTTCTGTCACATATTACTTCATTCATGTTTTCTACATTGTCATTCATTTTACATATGAAGACTTTTCTGGGTCCCTCTTCTCCCAACCTGTTTCCACTGAACTCCCTGAAAGAAATTATTTTGGTTTGTTCTACAAGGGTAAAATATGTTTGAACTCTGTTTAGAAGACCTAGAATTTCCACCTGCTGTAAGGAGAACCACGTCAAGTACCAGTAATCTCTGTAACGTGTAGACATCGTTGCGCAGTGCTTATTACGAAATACAATGGGACTTTTCTCACTGGTTGGTTTGCAGCACCATTGTAGGAGGAAAGAGAAGAAACTGGAACATGTCAAATGTTTTCATTGATATATATAAGGGCAAAGAACGGTCCTGGGAAGCTTTGGTCAGACCCTTTCATTATGATCAGATCATCGGATCAGAGATGGAAGGGCCTTAGCGGCAATTCAGTTCAGACCCATTGTTTTAAAAATGAGAAAACTAAATTAGCAAGGTTAACAGCCAGTTAGGTGCAGAGCCAACAATAAAACGTAGATCACCTGATCTTCAGCCCAATGTTTTCTTTCTGTTATCGCACACAGCCTGAGTTAAAGCTGGGTGTTAAGGTATGCTGCTAGTTTTCATAGCAGTACTAAGTAGAAAGGGTGAAAAAAATAAAACAGGTAATGATTAAGCTTATTCGCTGATCCATTGCTTGTCAAAGGAAGCATTATATTATTAACATTTAGCAGTTTGTTTTCATTTTTGTTTTCCTCTTTCGGTTGTTTGCTGGATTATTATTATTATTTTTAATCTTGGTCCCTGCTATCATATGTGATGAGGTAGAATTTTTGAGACATATATAATATCAAGATACGAAGTAGGAAATTTTTCCTTTTCTTAGGAATTTCTATTTTATACGTAGAATTCTTCCACAGACTAGTCATGCTTCAGACACTTTGAAATTGTGCTTTTGAAACTGAGTGATTGGCTTTTTTCTTTTCTTACTTTTAGAGACTTTCTGAAACAAAAAGCTGCATTATTTTCATCTGTGTGATTCCAATGAACCAAAAGGGGCTATAATCCTGCATCCTTTAATACTTCAAAGGCAGGAGGCATCAAAGCCATCATTTGTACTCTGTGCACCAAAATTCTTTCTGCAGAGATATATTATCTTGTTAAAATTTAAGATTAGAAATAAATACTATACTTAATCTTTAACCAAACTGTGTTCTTTGCTCCCTTACTCTTAACACCGTATTTTCTGGAACCAAAAAAAAAGGCATTTGGTAGATAACAAATGAGTGAGTGAATGAACAAATACAGTCACATAATAAATAAATTCTTACAGAAGTGAAACTAGATCATAGGCCCCTAAAGATCCAAGGAATTTTTTTTCAATGAGAAGATAAATTCTTTGTAGCTGTGAAGAGCAGCTGAGACCTTGGTTTCTGAATATTTTCCCTCTGTACAAATCCACCCACCCGTGAGCCACTCAGTGAATTCATGCCAGTTTGAAAACACGTTGAGTCGCTACCTACTGAAAGAGATAACCCTGTCAAGTATCATGATAAAGAATCAAATGGATTTTTACATATATTTTTAGTATACCACCATTAAAAGTAGTGGGAGGGAGGGAGAGCAAAGACGGGAGAGGATACCTTTGAAAAAGCGATTTTTCCACTTACTTTTATGTTGCTTTGGTGTTGACTACTCATCGGTTAAGAATTGGAGATAACTGTTCTTGCTCCGGGGAGATTAGAGACTATATCCCTTTATCTTGAATACATATTTGAATCATCTGCAGAAGTCTTAGTCCTCTGGTTGTTTCTAACACCTGCATGATTGATTGCCTAGTTCTCTCGGTTCTGCAGTGAGAAATTACATCCATAGCAAATACAAAAAGCCTTTTAAAATAGCTATTTTTAGTCATCATTCATACAGTTACTATAAAAATAACAAATATTCATTTATCATTATGTTTTACAGAGATGTGTGTGTGTTTCCTGTAATTTAGCACCACACAGAGCTTATATAAGAATTAACGAGGTAATAATACTCTCACGTACTTCGGGTCTGAGGGCCAATGCCTAAAACTTAAGGGAAAAAAGAAAAAAAAGTGATAACGTGATGTATCCTGGTTAATTTAGTATTCTGAAAGCAATGATTTTCTAAGGACTCAAAGAAAAGAAAAAATAAGGCACTCGATCTAGAATACCCTTCTCCCCAATATTTACCTCCACAATTTGGAAATCTGAGCCATCAGTTAGGTTATTTTGAATTATAATGTACTGTCATATTTGGAAAACATTGCCACCACCTTATATGTTGCTCTTCTTTCTTTTCCCCTCAATGCTCTCCATGGACTTTCTCTGTTTTTTGTTGTGTCCCCCATCTCTCTCGTTATTTTAAGAACAACTCAGGTGTGCTTAGTTAATGATAAAACTAGAATCTCTCACTCAGATTATTTGCTCTGTGATAAAATGAAGCAATTATACAGTTGCTCACCAAGGTCCTCTCTCTTCTTTGGGAGAATATTTAGCTCAAAATGTTAACAAGCCCAATATTAAGCCTTAAAAAAATGTGACTTCGAGTCATAGTTCTTTGTTTCCCATAACACACAATCTGTGTGAATGCAGCCTTGTGGAAGCTAATTTCGGTCTTAATTGGTAAAGTGATTGAAGCCAGTACTTTTGATTCACATAGAAATGTGAGTTAAAGTGCATTTTTGTCCACGGGTTTGCATGTATAGTCACAGCCACACAGACACGTTCAACCCTGAATAACCTGCCTCCCTCCTTCAATGCTAAACTTCATCTTGCCCATGCAGAGAACGCTGGGGACCTGTGCTCATTCCAGGCCCATTTTGCAACACGCCAAAGCTATTCACAGAAGTCGTGATGTGCGGGGTTGGAGTGTCTCCACTCAGCCCTCCGCTACTGCATGGTTTGAAGCAATTAAGACAGTTGCCCGGAGACCCTAACTTTCTCTCAGTGCGTAGTTCATACACTGGAGACTATAAACAAAAACTAAATGTCCCAATGCAAAGTGTGTCCCAAACATTGCAGGTTATTTGAGATACACTTTTCCAGATAAAGTAACTTTCCAGGTAAAAATGTGGTTCATTTGAAATATATTCTGTTTTAAATTTGTAAGGATTTTCACAAAATTGGAATAAGATCTGAATTTTAAAAAAGATATAGCTTCTTAGGCATATTTCATGGTTTGAGAAGTTTATAAAAAGCATAGTAATGGTTTATTACTTTCATAACCAAAATACAGATTTGCTGTTATGCAATTAAAATTACATTTTAATTTTATCTCACTCCGTGTAGGACCTATAACTCAAATTAGATTATTTACATGTTTAAAGTATCTATAAAAGATTATGTTTTTAAGTAGCATTTGTGGAATTTGAACGTAAATTCAAAATCATCCTCAAATACTTGCAATGTGTATGTAGATCTTAACTTCAAATCTTAAAGCAAGGATCTCAATCTTTAACTGACTTTCAAAGCATTTCCTGAACAGAATATATGTATGTTAGTGAAATCAGTGTGTAATTAATTTCCTTTGTTAAAAAAATCTCCGTTTTCCCTCCACACAGTGAACATGGCCACAAGCAGGCTAATAGGTGCCGTGGCCGGCACCATTCTGGCCCTGGGGGTGATTTTTGGAGGCACAGGGTGGGGAATAGAGTAAGCATCTTTCTGCGTTTCGGAGTGTTTCTGTTTGGTTCCTGGCGTGTGAGCTGACCCTTGGCATCTGACTCCCCCATGTGTTGTCTCATTGCTGTGTTCCCCGTGGTAGTGCCCCTTGTGGTGTGATTTGGATGTGTTTGTGTCCTGTGGTTTTCTCGTGCAGTGGAGAACCTTCTCCTGTCTGGAACAATGTGGGGCATAAAATAATATTGGGGTGCTTATGAAGTCTTCACAATTAAGGCAATGGTCCAAAAGCTTCCATTGCTCCTCCATTTGTAAAAGTAATTTTAAGATGCAGACTTTTTTGGACAAACTATTGACAAAAATGCTTTTATATGAGAGTTTGTTAGGATTCTTATAACAAGTTTAATCTTCACCAGTCAAATAGATCCACGTATACAGCTAGGAATTATCAACAGTTGTAGCACCTTTTAAAGATAATCCAAATGTAGCCACTAATATTTCCTCCATTTATTTAGAGTGATATAGGAGGCTTCAGCTTAATTTTTTTAAAAAAAGAAGATATTCAGGATACTGCCTTTATTTCCTTCTTATAGAATAGGTTAATCATTCAAATCAGAAGTTTACATAAATATTTGGAAACAAGGAGCCTTAAGAGAGGGAAGATATTAAGTGCAAACCGTAAGTGAACAGTTGCAAATTATCTGGTGTGTTTGTCTTAAAAATAGCCAGTGTATAAATAAATATATTGTGTGCCACTTGCCCTACACGGAAATACAGCTCTCCTCATTGGTGCTTTAACTTAGGTTACTCTGTACTTGATCCACATCCTCGCAACAGCTGTCATTTCTCCATGGGATATTGCTTTTATGAGGTTGCCAATCTGTAGACTAAAAGATTATCCTAATATTTTCCCCCTCTAATTACAGAGAGAGCATTTACAAATAACAGGATTACCCCACACATGCTGTCTTTTCTATTCAGTGTAGTGGTGGTAACCCTCCCTAGTGGCCCAGGAATGATTTCCTAGTATCTTAAGGAAACACCAGATAAACTCTATTCAACCTCTCCAAACCACGGGCTTGTTGCTAACATCACACATGTTCCTCCTTAGTCCCATTAGTTGCTGCACACAGTACAGTACGGGCCTGGGAGACCCCGGCACCAAAATAGCATTAAGAGAGGAGGGAGTCCAGAGGTCTCACTTTGTGTTGAAGATTACCTAAGCTTTCTCTCCCCTTGACTGAAGGGCTTTGACTAGACTGGGATCTTCTAACTCACATCCCATCTGTATGGACTGTGAAGCTTATTAACCCAAGGGAAGCTAAAATACTGGAAAAGATATTTTATTTCTCTTTACTTGTTAGAAAATAAATATTTTATTTCTCCTTACTTACTTGTATATGACAGAGGTAAAATATTTAGAGAAAACAAGAACTTTATCCTGTAAAATTTCACTTTGGGTCTGTTAACTGGATTATATACAGAAGCAACATTCCTTTTGCAGGAGAAATTCTATATACATTTATGTGAAATTCCTCCTTGAAGAAAGGTAGTTTTCTAAAAAAAATCATCCCAATTCCATTTTTTATATCATTTTATAGTATATAAATTCCATTTTATATTATTTATTGGCCATAACTGAAATGTACTAACAGAAGGGATGAATTTTAATTAATTTCCCTTGGAAAAATTTAGAGCTGGGCAAAATCCAAGGCCTTTGCTGTAAGGCATAGTCTTTGTTACCAACCTGTTTCATCTACCCTTCCACTGTTGTTAGTTTGTGGCTATTTCTGGTTGTGACAGGTAAGTCCGTATAAGCATATATATTTTTCTTTAAAATAGATTTATTTATTTAACTTGGTTTCTGCACTCTTTTTGTCTACTAGTTTACTGGTTTTTTTCCTTGAAATTCTAAATTTTGCCATAATTGCTAAAAACAGAAATATAGCTTTTTAAAAATAAGATCCACATAGTATGACATAGATGGTTTTAACACTTTTTGGTTCAACTGGTAATATTAATGTTCATTTAGTCACTGAGGATTCCACAGAGCTTTTTTTTGGGTTTTGTTTGGGATTTTTGCGTTTATTTCTACTCCTTAGTTTATAATTATAAATCAGGAATCATTTCTTATGGATTATGTATTGATTCTAATCCCAACCTATGCTTTCTGAGCTGGTAAAGTACAAATCATTTCTAAAGCATATGGAATGTAGATGGCAATACAAATTTTTTGAAAGTTTGTTTCAAAATTTGATTCCTTATTAAAATGTGGGAGTTTGGGATTGACATATACACACTGCTATATTTAAAATAGATAACCAACAAGGACCTACTGTATAGCCCAAGGATGTCTGCTTAATATTCTGTAAAAACCTAACTGGGAAAAGAATCTGAAAAAGAATAGATACATGTGTATGTATAACTGAATCACTTTGCTGTATACCTGAAACTAACACAACATTGTTAATCAACCATACTCCAATATAAAATAAAAATTTAAAAAAAAGAACAAGAGCAGAAAAAAATGTGGGGAGGAAATACAGCTAAATGGGATAATGTTTAGCAATCTTAAAGATAGTAAACTGTTTTGGCTTTGCAGGCCGCAGGGTGTCTGTCATAGCCTTGTGCGTACCTCTGCTGTTTCTGCATGAAAGCAGCCATAAACAGTATGTAAACCAATGAACGTGGCTGTGTTCCAATAGAATTTCTTTGCCAAAAAAAGCATCGGGGGCATATTTGGCCTGTGGTCTGTAGTTCGCTGACCCTCAATTTGTAGCATAAGCTTGAGAGTCAGACAAATTTGTGTTCAGATTTTGCCTCTGTCACTTATTAACTTCTAGAAACCTCTGTTTCTTCATCTGTTAAGCAGGGATAATCATAGTTCCTATCTCGTAAGGTTTTTGTGAGGACCAAATGAAGTAATATTTGTCAAGAGCTTAGAACTGCACCCGGCATGTAGTAAGTGCTCAATATACAGTAGGTAATCTGCTTTTCCTGCACTCATTATTATTTATTATTTTCAGCGCGTCTCTACAGGCCACAGAGATTTGTGTTCTGTAGAACCTCAGTGGTTAGCCTGTGAAGACCACATCCCCCAGCCTCCCATTGTCCCCCAGGCTCATTCATCCTCCACCTCCCCACTCATGCCCACAGCACTGGGTGGTCTCCGAGTAAAAACATATAATGCACACAATTTTGGTGCTGCTAAAAGTGGCATCCATTTATGTACACAGTTGAGGGCACTGATGTGAGCAGAAAAGAGAATTTTTTACACAGAAATGAATGTATACACAAACTCAGGATTTTAGGGGAACTATGAAAATTGGCCTCGTGGGAGCAGAGATGTATAGTTAGGACTGGAAGTGGCTTGCCGTTAGGAGCACTGGACCTGCATATTAGCATCCTGGAAGTTGTGATACTTAGAATAATTTGTTTGCTGAAGTTAGCGTTTCTTACATTTAAAAACAGTGAGCTAAAGTATTTTCCATGTGGGTGGAGAGGATTTACTGTATGTTTCAACTCTTAAACAACTGATAGAAGCGCCACCTTGCATTTTCTTTCTTGCTGTCTTTCCGACTCTCTCTCTTTGTTTTTTTTTTTGTTTGTTTGTTTTTTGTTTTTTGTTTTTTGTTTTTTTTACTATCTCTAAGCCTCAGATTTCTCTTAGCAATAACTGGAAAATTGAAGGTAGATCCAGTCAAACCTAAGGAATCTTTTTCCCATTTCTACAGAATTACCCAAATGAATTTTATGCTTCCTTTATATCTTGTCTTTGGAACCCCATGTTGCTGTGTAAACACTGTATAGGTCTGTACAGTGAAGCTCTTTGAGAGCTTCAAAGTTTCTAATTATTTATTGATACCCTCCTTCCGACTTCTAAATTTTAACTGTCTCCAACGGGGGATAAAAAAATGTAGCATTCAGACAACTTTATGTGCTGCTTGAAAGAGCATTTCAGTGGAATAGTTTTCCTTCTTTTCATGCCCTCATTTGCCAGTCAGATTGAATGAATTCTAACGCAGTCATGTTCTTTATTCGCTCTTTTACTTGTTTGATTCGTGATACTGGGAAAGGGGAGGAGGAGAAAGATGGGCAACGGCAGCAATTGGGCATCCATAATTTGCTTCAAATTCTGAAAAAGGTGAATGGAATGAATTATTCTGTCAGTGGTGCAGAAACTTTAGATTTCCAGGTAGATGAATCCAAGCAGTAGCTGTCTATAAATAAAGGCGATTTAAGTGTTTAGCGATCTTTTATGCAGGGGACTTACTTCCTGAAACCGCTTATCTGCCTGTCCCTGGTGGTAATGAAAGTGGTCGGCTCATATGACTTTCTTCCCATGATCCTTTGTCACAGGTCCTAGTGCCACCAATCTCATAATAGGCTCCATCGCTGGTGCCATCCTGGTAGCAGCTATTGTCCTTGGGGGCACAGGATGGGGATTTAAGTAAGCAATGCCGCATGTCTTCTTCTCAGTGGCTCTGGCACTTCTCTTTTCTGCTTACATAACTAAGTTTTGAGTTCCTGCTACCAGATTTCGAGTTTTAACAATAAAACTGCTAAAAATAAATATTTTTGTTCCGAAATGGGTCAGAAAAGAAGAAACATGGAACCTCAAATATCATCTTCAGGCAAGTGGGAAAGCGTGAATGTAGAAGGCATTCACGTGCACTGCTTAAAGGAGAAGTTCTTTGATAAAATAACTTTTAGGAGCAAAGCATCCTGAGAAACATTTATTTATATGCAGATAATCAAGGAAACTATGTCATTGGAAATAAGTGGATATAAGTTCCTTGTATCTGTTTAAAACTGGTGTATATGCCATTGACATTTTGAAATTTTCACAACCTAAGTAACCATTTGGTTCTTATTTTTCACATGTCACATGTATAGCTTTGTGATTTGAAAAGCTTCATTATTGTATAAAAAACAGATTTTAAAAATAGTTTTATTAATTCCCTAACCTACTGAATTGGTTTCTCATTGGAATTTGAAGTCTGTGGCTTTGTGACACTTACTATTTTCTAATGAACTGTTAATATTGACATGACTGGTAGGCCTTTGTGTTTTCATATGACCTTTCAGTTTGGATTGTACATTGATCACTGAAGTAAGTTTGTTTGAATAGACACACCAGATAATCACCAACAAACCTTAACTGTGGTCCAAAGTTTTGGACCTAATTTATCCAGTTTGGATGTTTCCATACCTTGAATTCATTGGATAATTGCCTTTTATACCTTTTCATGCTGTGATGACTTGATGATTGTGATTTGTAGATAAGACCTACTGTGCCAAACACTCCCTGTGATCAATTCAGTTTCAGTTAGATCTGGGGAAACAAATTTAAGCAGGAAATAAGACCATTACCCAAATTGAAAACCCACTTTGCCTCCATCTGGTTATTTAACAGAGGAAGTTTTTGACCTAAATTGAAACTGAAAGTTTCAGTTGAAACTGAAAGTTTCTGACCTGGAATCATCTGAATAATTGCCTTAATTATGAACTTTATTCTATTTTATGTTTGGAATTCTGAATTCAATATATTTAAACCAGGTAAAATGTTATTATTAGAAACTGATTATGAAAGAAAAACAAACCAATAGATGATTTAAATAAATTCAACATTTTCTGCTAATTTTGTTATTATATTAAGATTTAATGCATAAGCCTACAAGGTTTTGAGTGGCTTCAAGTTGGAAAGGTGTTATCAGATGGGACTTCTTTTCTACAGAGATATTTATAAACTTGCACTTGTTTGGCGAAACAGTAATTTTGGCATCAAAATGCTTTGAAAAACACACACAAAGTAAACAAGTCCTGTTTAAATTTCTTGTATGGTATTAACAAAATATTGCCCAGATGGTGAGTCTCTCACATGGTACCTAACAAAAGAATATATGTTTGTTTGGGCTGACCTAATTCCAGCAAAAACTTTTCAGTGTCTCATTACTGTAAAAATGTCATTGTATGTTGCAGTAGTTCCATGATCTGTTATCATTCTAGAATGCTCCTTTGAACCTTTTCATAAATATGCCTCAAGAAAAATAAATTGGGCTCGTGCCCAGGCTTATGCCTCCTTAGTGTTAGGAAACCTCAGTTTCAAAGGCCCGGAGAAGAGTCTCCTGGGCATCTTTGCCACCCAGACACCTGCAGTGACAGATGTACCACTTCAGCATTTGGAGATAAGAGCACTGTTCTGTAGCAGGACCTCAAAACAGTGGCCTGGCCTAGCTCACAGCTTGAATTGCATGTTTCTTTGGGGAAAAACAAAAAAGCCTTTATCACTGTGTATATAAGTGGATTAGGCCCGTATGGTTTATTTATATCTTAGAGAGATGTCTAATCATCAGAACACACACACACACACAAAAAGAGGGGGAGAAATGGATACTTAGCGAGGTGAGAAAAACAGCCTTTGTGGGGATGCCGTGCAGACACGTGTTCGGCTGGGCTGTGTCAATACCCCTTCCCATCCCTATGACCCTTATAGGAAGACATTGTAGGAGGCACACAGTAGTGCGAAGTAAATATTTGTATGCCCTGAAAAAAAGAAAAAAATGAAGGCAGAATTCTTGAACACGTCGCTTTAGCCGTTTAAATTCGGACAAGCTGCTACTCTTTGTGCCATTGGTTGCTCCATGAGGAGCTTTATATTTTCAGAGTTTAGATCTTTAGATTTTAATAGTAACCATGTGGTTTGTATTAAACTTTAAATAACTGCTTACACCTTGCAATAAAAAGCTTTGGGTGCTGAATGATAAAGCTTAGGTTTTCCCACCATTTGGACAGTTTGGGAGATGATTAGTCTAGAGGTGATTTGGAAGTAAAATTATTTGCTAGTTGAACTGAAACTAAGAGTTTTTTCATTGAGTTCAGCGTAGATACAAAAGTGCTTTCTTTAGAATCAAAAGTTGAAAACAGTTTTTAAAAAGGATTGCTCTAAACACCTTTATTGGAAATCCCTCCTGAAATGGGTTTTTATTACTAGACGGGAAATTGGCAAAGCAGCCTGAAGAATCTGAGGGTACATAAACTTTTAGATTAAAGGAAAATATATTAGTATTGCTTTTTCCTAATGTCACATTTCTTTAGGTATAACACTGAGTAACATAGATGTGGTGGAAATATCATACCAAACATAATCTGTTAGAGTATGCATGAGAAATACAGCCGTGCTCTGTCTGCTGACACTGTCTGCCGTTCTTTTTTTTTTTTTTTTTTTTTTTTGCGGTACGTGGGCCTCTCACTGTTGTGGCCTCTCTCGTTGCGGAGCACAGGCTCCGGATGCGCAGGCTCAGCAGCCACGGCTCACGGGTCCAGTCGCTCCGCGGCATGTGGGATCTTCCCGGACCGGGGCACGAACCCGCGTCCCCTGCATCGGCAGGCGGACTCTCAACCACTGTGCCACCAGGGAAGCCCCTGTCTGCCGTTCTTTATGGTTCTTTTTTTAAACCACATTTCCCCTGAAATAGGTGGTAAAAGCATAAGCATATGTGAGTGTACATGCATGTGTGAATGTGTACATATTTGTGTGTGTAAAGTGATAATGAAGCTTTATCAAGATTGCTGTGGTCAAAAAGATAATATGAATTTAGATTACTTCTTTTTAGCAGAAGAGTAGAGTCTGAAAGTTTTGGTTAACCTAAGACGTGCATGAGCAAGGTTGTGAAACTCTTAAAAAGAAAAAAAATGCCTCATTTGGTAGGTTATTTTTTTTTTAATATTCTGATGTATTGGATAATGTGGTAGGCATACTTTAGTAACTTCAGTTAATTGCATATTCCAAGTATGAAGATGGCTAAGGGATAATTCAGTCTATGAACTCTCAGTCTTTGAGGGTGTCAGGATTTTTCTTTGAGAAATCCTGTGAAAACTGAACATAGGCCCTTGGCACACCAATTTGTCCAACTTTCCACCACATCTGCATCGATTTACACTCACCCCATGCTCTTTTTTTCTCTCCATCCCTACACACACTAAATAAAGCTACGAATTGTGCTGCGGAAGATTGCGAACCTCTGCTCTGGTTGGAGACTCTTGGCCCTTATCCAGTGCTGAATAATAATGCTGCTCCACTAGGTCATTAGAGCTGTTGCTTTCCCTGGACTTTGGAAAAAATCGAGAAAATGAAGGATCGTTTTAGTAGCATTTAGGATCATTCTCTAAAGCTTAGGGAAAGTGACAAATATGTAAAAAAAAAAAATTGTATCTCTCCATCTAAAAATGAACAGAATTGCTGTTATTAACCTAGATATGGCTTTTTAGCTGAATTCCTTAAATTTGAAGACAGGAATTTTGATGTGAACAATATGGTCATTTATATGCACATAAAATATATCAACATCATAGGCAATGGTAGTAGAAAAGAGGAATTCTAGGTGGTGGTAGGAAAATAACTTGAAGGTAATAGATGATGCCATAGTTTGTTGGCAATTCATATCACAAGATTTCAGGATGAATATTGAGTTCTTCCAACCATATTATAATCTCAGTCTGTGGAAGACTGTTGCCATGTCCTATTATTCCGCTGCTTGCTCTCTGCATGGGATTTGGTGGCAGGAGTGGCCGTCCTAGCCTGGCAGAGCTCCTCCTGACATTAAAAGTGTTAATTTAATAAGTCTGTGGAATTACATAGGTGGTTTCCTCTCTATGAGAAGTTACTTGGGATACAAGTCCTTACTGAGCCTGACTTGAACTCTAGGAGATTCTGTTTGGCTTATGTTCCTTGTCATTGGAAGTGCTAAAGAAAAGACTGTTTAGGTGCTTGCAATAAATGAAATTTAAAGGACCATATCTGGATTATCACAAGGAAAGTTAACCGAATTGTTTGAATGTCACATTGGATGAAATTTGAAAGGAACTTAATATTGCTAATTACATTTTCTCAAAAAAGCAAATGTCCTTTTTTCTTTTTTTTGCTTTTCATTTTTATAGAGTTAGGAAATGGGATCAAGTTTAGGTAGTCTTTACATGAGGAGGATAGCCAGATTGCTGCTTATCTGAATTCCATGACCATATCCCATTGCAAAATAAGGAGCCTGATTCCTTTAGTACCTGCGACTCCTGGGTTAGGCACTTTCCCACTCAGACCTCACAGGTGGTGGTGGTGTTGGGTTGACCAGAAAGACCCAGGCCAGCTCCCTGACTCAACCCCTGGGGAAGGGAACTCAGTCTAAGGTGACCAAGGAGGCAGGGTTGGGCAAAGGATTCTTGGTGGGCAGGTGATGACTCATTATGGAAAGAAAAGAAGGTCTTAGTGGTGGATAGACATACCCTTAAAAGAAGACCTGAGACTTTGCAATTCCAAGATGGTTATTGTTACCTGAAGTGCTTTTTAAAAATTTTGTATAGATGTATATAATATATAGAAGACAAAAGTACAGGTTTTTCAAAAGTAGCGAAAATGGATGAAAACTGGGTCAGTGCAGGGTTTATGGATTACACTAATATTTTATAATGATCCAGAAATGCCTTGCAGGTTATGATGAAAAAGTGAGCTGCCTTCAGAATCTAGTGAGCAGAGGTTTATCAGAGGAAACACTTGTGGAAGAAAAGCAGCAAGCATCTACGCATGAGAGTAGTGCTTTCACATTAAAATAGAACAAAAAGACTTGACAGGCAGTTCTCAACACACAGTAGCCCACAGTGGTTTTACACTTTACCCCTGAGGATCCCTCAAAGTCAGCCTGCTGCAGGAGTATCCCTGTCTGTCTTCATCACGGGGCTCCCCTTTCTCCCTGCTGGGACATCAGTGGAGGAAACGTGGTCCTGGAATTCTGCATTAGTTTCTAGAGTCCATTTTCCCATAGACAGGAGGGTGGCTTGGCCTCCTGGTCTGCCCTGGGAGTCCAGTCATACTGGAGAACATTTTTTGTATAAAAAATGCAATCTAAGCTTCAAAAACTGACTTTTAAAAGGAGCACAAGCTTCTGGACACTAGAGGTTGCCTGTATGCCAGGCTGAAATGGAATTTCATATCTCCATTTAAAAATGAACCAGGGAATTCCTGGTTAGGACTCAGTGCTTTCACTGCCGTGGGCCCGGGTTTGATCCTTGGTCAGGGAACTAAGATGCTGCAAGCTGCACGGTGCAGCCAAAATAAAAAAGAACCACATTGCCATTATGACCGTAAACGTGGCTATTTATCTGATGTTCCCTGAATTTGAATGAGGGCAATATAGTCATTTACATGGGTAGCATGAGCACACTTGATCTTTCCTCCACATCCGTTTTTAATTGGGGAGACATTAGTTTAACATTTCTCATGAGTTCCAGCAATACATATCTAAATAGGTTGGGGCTCCTAGTCCATCAGGGTCATTTCACAAGGTCAGGCAGTCCTTGTTTTTCCCCACCTGACTTGCAGGACGTGTGGTTCCTTATACATCTACCTTCAAGGGCAGTGAACATAGGTAGAGACACAGGTCCTGTGCTCTGAAGTAAATTAGCTCAGTGACAGATACATCACGGGAGACTTCTGTTCTCACCTCTCTTTCCTGGGCAGCTTCAGTAATGGCTGCTTTGAAGAATACTGACCCAAAAGAGGGTTGAAGGGGTGGGGAATGGTGAAGAGAAAAAAGTAGCACTGTTGGAAATAGTGTTTGCACTACATGTTAGCCAGTGATCCACATGCTTAAGCCATTAATGAAGATGCCATAATGAAAACGTTAAAAAAGAGAAGGGAGATTTTCTTTAAAGATGTTTATTTTTGCTATTTCAAAAGAGAAGCATAAAAGTGGTCATCTCGGAAAAAAATAAGAACTTTGCAGGATGTCTTTCTACATATTTTGAGCTTTGGTATTGTTTTGATTTTGAATTACCTCTGGGCGAGGAGGAATATACTGTAATCCTTTTGGTACTTAGGGCGGTAAGGGTATCCAACTGGCCCCAAGTGAGTGGGCAGGGGGATGAGGGATCCTGGGGACTCGTTGGTCTCCAGTTTTGCATGATGCCGCGGTGGCAGCTGCGTTGCACCCGCTCAGTGTGCAGACCGAATGCATGAGCCCCCTTGCTTGATGCCCCACATAAAGCCAGACCACGGGGAGGTTGCAACTAACTTTTGTTGTTGCCTTGTAGTGTCTTGCTGGTTCTTTCTTTTCTCTTTTTAAACATAGGAACCTCTTTTTAGGAGACCGGACACCGTGAGCAAGGCATTTTAACTTGCTTACTTCAGACTAAGCTAAGCTGCTGCATTTGCTTAACTAACCCAAGCCTGTGTCCATTCTCCCTTGAGTGTACTGTCTTACTGTGCACTCAGGTTTTCAACTTTCTAGGTAAGAAAAATGCTTGTTCCAGAGTAGGGTAAGAGCTCACACCACCAAGGCAGCAAGATAACTGAGTAGAGCAAAGGTGTTTTTTTTGTTTGTTTTTGTTTTTTCCACTTTGACAAAAGCTGATCCACTGATATAGGACTCTCAAGTTCTGGATGGAAGTAGCTATAAGACCTGCAGAAGTTTTCTTAGTTTTGCTAATAGCCCCCTAAGTGGGAGAGCCTCCCTGGAATAATTTAACATCTAGTTAAAATTAGCCATGTCATTTACTTCTGAAACAGACAAATTGGGCTGCTGAGGCTTTCTGTGATTTACAATGAACAGCTTGAAGCTTCTTTTGGTATTCATAGATGAATATACACTGGCAGGGAGGTTGTAACAACATCCAAAAGTGTGAGCTGTTCTGTGTTTCAATTTCAAGTTATTTGGGAAAATCTGCCTTGGGGCCAGTTGATTACTTTGCTCTGGAACTAGCATTGTTGTCATTATCATTACCCTTCTCTCATCACGATCTGATTGATATTGTGGATTTTTCCCCTCTGCTTGCATCTTCTTTTGACGCACTCTGGAAGAAATGTCAAGAAGAGGAGGTTCGATCCTACTCAGCAAGGCCCCATCTGAATCAGCGGCACTGGATGAACGGCATCTTGCACTGTTGGATTCTGGGTATGACATACTTGCAGCATCGTTTCCGGAGCTATTAAGTCTGTAAACAAAAACACTGGGTGGTAATGACTACAGAACTAAAGTTGGGGTGACAGGGATGGGGTAAAAGAAAACTGTCCTTTTTGGAAATAATTTCAAAGAACCTCCTCCCACCACCTGTCAATAAAAGGGAGCAAAAGACAATGTTATGAAAAGAACGATTTCAGAATTTTTTTTTTCCAATGAAAGGAAGAAGGAACAACAACAAAAATTAAGTGCAATAAAAGAACCATTAAAAAATAGCAAATGTTTTTTTTTCTTTCCTCAGCCTGTTGGCACTTAATATCTTCTAAATGGTTTGGCATGATTTTTTTTTTTTTCCTTTCCTACCAATGACACACTCCAGTGGCATGAAGATCAAAGGGTAAAATCTGCATGGCATATATACAACAAGCAGCTAGCAAGCCAATCCACAGCAAAACCTGCAACTGAATTCCTAAGGTGAAGGTGACAGATGAGCCCATGGAAGCTGCCTGACCCCCAGCCCCCTAGTCTAGACCAGGCCACGAGGAGCTCCACACACCCCTGCTCTTGTTGATTCACTTTCCCGTTGTCTTTTCTCTTTTCTCCTGGACCGAGCATCCTTTGGAAATGGGAGCTGGAATTTGAACAATGAAGCTATTGTATAGTTCTTTTATAAATGTAAATATGGAAATAAGAGATTTTGACACATCGTTTTCACTTGTCTGTACTGAAATATTTCTCTTGTAAAGGTTCTCTGTAAGTTTGAATTTATTGTTTGCTCCCCATCTCTTTGGGTTCTTTTCTCTGTCTCTGTCCTTCTCTCTTGTAACATGTTGTACAGTGATTCTTAGGTTTGCTTAAAAAAAGACAGATGTGGCCACAGATTCAGGGATTTGGGGCACAAAACAGGTGCAATTAAAAAGTGAAATGCTTGAATGAGATGAAATGCTTGAAACCAAAAATAAACAAAGGGTGGGGGACACAAAGAACAAAATAACCCATATGAAAAATATAAAAATTATGTAAATGCAAATATATGTACTAAGTCTCTAAATTTTTTTGGATGTCATTATAAACATATGTATATAATGTAACAAAGTGGACACCCTCTCAAATTAATCACAAAAGTGCCGAGCTCATGGTTTTAGTTTTTGGTTCTGACAATTTTCTTTCCCTGTCTTTAATGTGAAAGGAGGATAAACTTAAAGCCTTAAATTGAAAAATAATTTTTAAATGTTGAAAGCTTGAGGAAGAAGGTAACCTTTCCATTTTATTCATGTCTATTATTGTCAATATTTCATTCATGCTTTCAACTTCCTGCCTCAAAATATATATGGTAGATACCCACTGTAAAGCTGGTAATGGGGACGGAAACAACAATTACCTTCTTGTGAGCATTGTTAAAACAGGCTTTACTTCTGTGTGTTGTATTTTCAACAAACCTTGTTTGGCCCACAGTGTATGGCTGGTCCGTGGAATGTTGTGCTGGATTACAACGGGATTCTACTATATACAAATTCACATCCTTCTTTCCCCTCCCGGCAGATTTGCAGATGTAATCTGGGTTCCCAGGTCCCTCTAAATTTAATTCACTGTCATTGAATTCTTCTTCCATTTATGGTCAAGATAGCTTTTGTTCAAGTGTTAAGTGTATATGTTCATAAAGAAATTTGGTCCCAGCTTTGTCTTGAATGTAAAAACTTGTACATGATCCTTTCAGTGAGCAGCCTTCTAGAGATGAGTTTTACTGAAGGCCCCCAAAGAGCCCACACTTCTTTAATGTCCTGTTTTTAGAAACAGGACATCCAATTGTACTAGTCACTTCATGACAACCAAATTAGTTGCTAGATTGAGCTTTAAATTCCTCTTCAGCGAGATTCATGACACCAGTCTCACCACTCTTGCTTGGACTTTGCAAAGGATTAAGTCCTAAAACTGTACTGCTTAAACAGTGGGGTTTTCCCCAAGTTATCTTTAATTGTGGAAGTATTGCAATCATAGAGCAGAACCCTTAATTTCTATATGTTACAACAAACCATAACCTAACATCTTAATCCTGTTACTGCTTTCTGAGTCCTAGGTGCTACACAGGTATGCAGTCTTTCTCTAGAACTAGCTGTATGTTTATATCGTACTAACAGGGCTACCTACAAGGTTTATCAGCCATACTCTTGGCTTCATAAGACACAGGGTGTATCCCTCTACCAAGCGGCATGGGCTCTTAGAGGAAGCTTGGAGGAAACTCAGATTACTCAGCATCTCTTCCTGTCACCACATTGTTTATATCTCTCTGTTGCTGGGTCCTATTCATTAGTGGATACTTAGCTGCTGCTGAGTCCACCGTACACATTTCACTGCTGTTCCAGAGGCACCACGGTGACTTAATAGATACAAAACCATGGTAGTGCAAACAAGTTAAATCTATTGTTAACTTTTGAGCATTTCACAAACAACATTGTAAACGTGCGATGTTATGTTTTAAATCAGACCACAGTGGTCCCCAAATATTATGTACATATGGCAAATGTCAGTGTAACTTTTTGTTACACTGGCAATTTCATAGGTAATGAAACCTGTGCTCCAGTGTTAAATTATTTGTGTGTATATGTAAAATACACAAGCTTTAAGCTATCTGTGTATGACTATGAAAGATAATGCAACCATACCAGCTGTGAACAGTGGAGTATAGTTATTTTTGATGGTATTAGGTTATGTAGTTTCAAGCTCTGTTGTATTTTCTCTTGCATATGCCATTCATTTGCTGATTCTTGTGGTGTGAATATGCCTTTTTATTCATCTGAGCTCAAAACCCAAGCATATCACTGTTTAACGTTATCCAACAAGAGTTAGTGTTAAGTGATGACAAGTTCCCATTTCACCTGCTTACTTTTGCTACGTTAGTTAATAACACATGGATGAGGAGATGTGCGCTGACTTCATTGCTCACCCTGGGATACTGCATGAGCCCATCAAATTAGAGCTACTCCTATTAGATAAATGAGCAGTACACATAAGTGCATGTTATAAAACATGACTCACGTAGAGCTGTGGAGTTTTACCAAGTGGAATGTGTGTGGGTTTAGTTTCTGTTTTTCTTTTTTTACTATGCAAAGATGGGAAATGTACAAACTTCTCAAAGACTAGTGTCTGAAGAACTTTCCAAACAGTACTTGAACACTTTCTTTAAAGTAATCCCATCATATTTTATAGCATTGTTGCTTCCATTGTTAATTTTTATTTTTAAATAGTTTCCAGTTTTTTAAGTGCACAACCTGGAGTTTTGTTGGAAGTTAATAAATTCATTCATACCTTGTTGGCTGTCTATGGATGGAGATTCAGTAGTCATTGTATGCATCTGTAGTCAAGTGTATATTAAAACTTTTGTTAACATTGAGTGTTGTAGCTTTTCACTTTGATCATTTTTCTTAAACCCTTTTTCTGTGTTCTCTTGTATTGTTGATTAAGCGGCTGTGTGCCTGACACGATCAAGAGTTTTAGCACTGGTCTCTTAATCAAAGGCTCACTAAAAATTTAATCAGTCAATGGAGCAAAATAAAATCTCTGATTAATGATAAATATATTGCTGATTAGGATTCAGTTTCAGTGGATTTATTGGAAATGCTTTGCTTTTTATAAGTCAGGGAAAAAAACCACCTTAGGATAATATCATTACCATTTTTTTTTTTTTTTCTTTAGTGTCTCTCTTCTGGGTTTAAAGAGGGGATGGCTAGTCGTAGCATCCACACTTTTGACCTGGTACCATTAGAATCAAACTAAAAAGAAAATAGAAGTATTTGGTTATCTAAATTGTATGATCAGAAACATTCAAAGAAGGAAGGTATTTCCTCACACCTTGCATGGGATTGGTCATCAAATAATATTCATTCTTCATGAAGGTCTCTCAGTGTTTCCTCTCCCTCCCCAGTGCCATGCTTTGGTGTGTGCTCAACAGCCATATGTATCTCACGTGTACCTCACATGTATGCACTGCAGTAACACGGAAAGAGCCTAATCTGACCACATCATTCCTCTGGTAGAGTTTGCAGGAGCTCTTCATTTCCTTTAGGATAAAGTCCAAACTTAAAAATGTGACTTAAAGTGCTGGCTGCCTTTCATGGCCTCACCCTTGTTTATTTTTCTAGTCTCCATCAATTCTTATCCTCCCACAGTCACCCTACTTACAGTTCCCCTCAAAGAGCCTCTTCTGCCCAGGTCTGAACAGTCTTATGTAAATTTTATGTCCACTCACCATAGTTCATTTGTTTCTATGTCATTTCATGTAATAAAAGAAATATGAAACACTTAAAATAACATGAATATTATACTTTAAATAAGAAAGAACATTAGAGTACAATTCATATTTGACTTTTAAAGGAATTATCTGATTTTTATATGTTTTCCTTTCTCATTCTTTTTTTGAGTTTGACATCGTACTGAATTCTCCTTGCTCCCTTGGTAACTGACTGTGAAAGGTGACCCAGAAACCAAAAACTTCCTAGAAAATCGAACAGCAGCCCTAGAGTCAAAACTTTGATATGGGGCTTCCCTGGTGGCGCAGTGGTTGAGAGTCCGCCTGCCGATGCGGGGGACACGGGTTCGCGCCCCGGTCTGGGAAGATCCCACATGCCGCGGAGCAGCTGGGCCCGTGGGCCATGGCCGCTGGGCCTGCGCGTCCAGGGCTCCGCAGTGGGAGAGGCCACAACAGTGAGAGGCCCGCGCACAGCAAAAAAAAAAAAAAAAAAAACTTTGATATGAATAAATAGGTAGATAATTCATATGCTCACAATGGGATCCTAAGTAACTTTTCAAATTTAATGCAGGCCCCCTTTAGGTTAATGTACGAAAGATAGGGATTTCTACTCATTAATTTATTCATTCGACAAGCATTTATTAAGCCTCTGTGCCGGGAACTCTTCCTGGGAATTGAAGGAACAAAAGAAAATTCTTGGCCTAAAGTTGTTCACAGTTTAGCAGGGAGAGACATGTGTTGAAAATCACAAAATCAAAAACCTCTGAGCCCAAGGTGATAAGTAAACTAAATCATGTAGGAAATGAATAGAAGAGAACGGATGTGGGAAGAGGGGTGTAGGAAGGCTTTTCCAAAAATGAGTGTTGAACTATCTTGAAAGATGACAAGTTCACTAGTCTAATAAAGTGGGAAACACTCAAGGCACAGGAAGCAGCATATGCTTCAAGACCCACGAAGAAGAGCTCAGACACTTCGGGTAAGTAGTGCTAAATGTCTGTTTCCTTCCACCTGGCCTGTGTTTCCTTCCATTTTGCTAGCCCGCCAACCCCCCTCTCCCATCCCAGCCCCCACCGTCTTCTCTCCTTCCTACTTTTCCTGAACTTGATCTACAAAAATTCTACAGTACTGTGCCAGGTCTCAAGGACACAATGACTCTGAGCTCTCAATCTTTTAAATGTAACATTTAAATTCGATGTGATAAGTGCCCCAATAGACATTAAGTAATTAAGTGCCTCAGAAGAGAGGAGGGAGACTCTATCCCTGCCCTTGAGATCAAGGAGGGTTTCGCGGAGGAGGTGGCACTTGAGCAAAAGGCAGTGTAGTTGGACCTTCAAACCATGATCACGTATTGTTATGTTTTTTTTTCTTTTTTTTTTTATTGTTATGTTTAACCTGGGCTCATTTTGGTTGACAGAAGGAAGTCCATCTACAAATGCCGTGGGAGTAGAATAACCTGTAATATTCAGATCTAGTTTTCTGCTTCAGATATCTGGATTTCTTTTGTTTGAGTGATGATGATGATTATGAGCTTCTCCGTCAAAACCTTGTATTTTTAGGGCTTCCCTTCCCTGGTGGCGCAGTGCTTGAGAGTCCGCCTGCCGATGCAGGAGACGCGGGTTCGTGCCCCGTTTCGGGAAGATCCCACATGCCGCGGAGCGGCTGGGCCCGTGAGCCATGGCCGCTGAGCCTGCGCGTCCGGAGCCTGTGCTCCGCAAATGGGAGAGGCCACGACAGTGAGAGGCCCGCATAACGCAAGAAAAAAAAAAACAAAAAAAAAAAACCTTGTATTTTTAGATATTTTTCCACTGATGAACTCATCATGGATCAGTCTTTAGTATTTGGGGCTGTCATTAATGACATAGAGGGCTTCTTGACCTGACCTGTAAACCTCTAATATTTTCTTAGCATAACAATCCCTGGCTAATCTCAGTCTGGCGTGAGGGGGTGGATAAGAACCATAAATGCTTTAAGAGCAACATTTAGTAAGTCAGTTAATGAGGGGTCAAAATCATTTTCCAAGTTCAGCTTCACCTCCGGTCCACCAAAGTTAGTGTTTATCTATCTTTTATGCCTTGGAGAGAAGGTTACCCTTCCTCAATCTTTTCAAAAACCTATTAGCCTCTCTGGCTCCTTGACTAGAACAAGTTATTGGTCACGTACCTGACTTCCGGAGAGAAAGGAAATGCCATGATCCCTCATTACCTGAAAATAGTTGTCCGCTGGGATCTGCTGATGCACCTTTGCCAGCTGATTTTGTGAGCACACACACTTGCCCTGGTGTGGCTGCAAAGGCTGCACTTGTGACCCCATAGAGTTCACTCACGAGAACATTTATCTGACTGTGATGATCACTGAAAGCCAAATCGGCCCGGTAAATTGAATGGTCCTACAAAAACAAGGCAAAACAGAACAAAACAGAAAAATCTTCATCCTGAATGATCAGGAGGGTGTCAAGAGTTCTTCAGATCTCTTTGGAGCTTTAAATAGCTTCCAGCCTCAGGAGGTAAATGAGCTTACAGCAAAGCTCCCTGCTTCTTCAGACCCAGGTGTCAGGGAGAAAACTGAAAACAGTAAATGAGGCGTCTACCCTACAGCAAGAGACAGCGCTACCGCTACTGAGCCAATGTCACTCCCATAGAGAGAGTGAATGGACGGTACTCAGTAGGTTTAAACTGCTTTTCCTACATAGGTGAAATGGCTGTGAAGCAAGGGTGAACCGTTTAATGTCTGCAGGAGCCAGTTCCCCAGACGAGTAGGACAACTCAGTCTAGGAGATGAGAGAGTGAAGGAGCCTGAGCTGAGCCGGAAAGTACACACCCTGTCTCTGTTCAGCTCCAGCCAGTGGTCACCGTGTGGAAAATTGGGCCCTTGGTTGCCCCTCCCATTTACCTTTCTAGAGAAGCCCTAAGTCCAGATATGTATCTAAAATTTCCTATTTTTCAAATCATGCAGCCAATTCATATTTCAAAAACACTGTGTGGATAAAGGCAGCGCAAACAGAACTTGTCTTTGCATAGGATTGAGCCCCAGTGGACCCAAGTTCTGCATCAAATAATGAGACGTTTTCACGTGTGGCCCCTGCAATCATCTGATAGTTCCAGTGAGTGCGCAGACGTGGCCTTGACCCCAGTCAGGGCTGCAGGTGGCTGTGTGAAGGGTCACAGAGGCGTTCTCATGAGTTGCCACTTATATGTCAACTTACTGCTGTTTCATGTGGATGTGAAAAGCCACAGAGGATCAAAGACAGCCTGCCTGAAGCTACTCCCTTTTGGTGGTGCTTCGTGTGCTAAGCTTATTCAGATGTGCTCATTTGTGGGAGATGAACTGGTCCAGTGTCGGCAAATAGGCATGTCTCAATGCTTGCTAAAGCAGCTTAGTGGCTGCCTGGCTCCAAAGCCATATCTACCATTGGTTAGAGAGAGTGCTGAGGTTTCTGCCTATGTTTGTGGGCTGATTCTGCTGGGAATCACTACTGGAACCACTGCTGCCACCACTAGAAGAGAGTGGGAGTGTCCCAGTTTAGAGGATCTGTATTGTAATAACTTCACTCTCTAAATGTACATTCTGGCCATTTGTTAGAACTAGAGAGAGAGAGAGAGAGAGAGAGAGAGAGAGAGAGAGAGAGAGAGAGAGAGAGAGGATAGCAAGACCAAAGGAAAAGGTTAAAAATGTATTCCGACAAAATTTACTCCACCTGAGAATGAATGTGTTAATCAGCTTGCAAATCTGCAGGATGTCAAGTGAGAGAAGAAATGGGATTTTTCTGTTACCTCTGTTGAGTTAAACCATTTTCTGTTACAAAACTAAGTGAAAATTGACATGAATGTCCCTTTTCATCCTACATTTTAGAAAACTTCACTGAGTCAACAAATAATACAAGCGTCTACTAAATAAAAGATCTTTGCTAGATGCTGGGTCAGAAAATATGACACCCAGATGCTGGACATTATAGTTTAGTACAGGAGCTGAGAATAGGGA
>NW_006797957.1:868419-876601 GCF_000442215.2 Lipotes vexillifer | reverse complement strand
AGGGAAAGAATGAGCGTTTCTTTTCTTTTCTTTTTTGAGGTATAGTTGATTTATAATGTTTCAGCTGTACAGCAAAGTGATTCAGTTATACATATATATGTATCTATTCCTTTTCAGATTCTTTTTCATTACAGGTTATTACAAGATATTGAGTATAGTTCCCTGTACTACACAGTAGGTCCTGTTGTTTATCTATTTTATACATAGTAGTGTGTATATGTTAATCCCAAACTCCTAATTTATCCCTTCCCACCCTTTCCCCTGTGGTAACCATTAAGTTTGTTTTCTATGTCTGTGAGTCTATTTCTGTTTTGTAAATAAGTTCATTTCTATCATTTTTTTTAAGCTTTCACATATAAGTGATACCATATGGTGTTTATCATCCTCTGTTTAACTTAGTATGATAATCTGTAGGTTCATCTGTGTTGCTACAAATGATATTATTTCAAGAGTGACCATTTATGATAAAAGTGTCACACTAGGTAAAGGAAAAATAGATAAACTATCAAGGGAGATCAGCAGAGGAAAATACCGCTTCCTGCTTTGGGGTGTAGGGAGATCAACAAGATTCTCTGGATGAGGAAGCATTTGAACTAGTATCTGAATAACTGGTGAACTATGGACATATGGAAATGGGGAGAAAAGTGTTGCAAATTGAACTAGGTAGATGTACAATTTCAGCTGAAATAACAAAGACCAAAAGGCCAGTAGCTTAAACAAGATAGAAGCTTTTGTCTCTCGCATGAGCCATCCAGAGCTAGTAGATGGCTCCACACACCCTCCATCTTCTTGCTGTGAAATCCTTAGCACACATCTTCCGTCTCATGGAACAAATTCTCTGCTTCAGCTCTGATCAGCCTATCTACCTTCCAGGAAGCAAAGGAAAGGAGGACACTTGGAAGGCCTATCAGTTCCTATGGATGCCAATCTGGCAGTTGCATATATCACTTTTACTTTTCAGTTCCCATTTCTGCGTGGCCTTTTTATTCGCTTGTTGTAACAAATTCAGTATTTGTGAGAGTCTGGTCAGAAAAAGGAATATTTGTTTTTTTCAGTCTACCATGCAAGATGAGGGAAACCAAGTAAAAGTGCTGAAAAGAACACTGGGCTTCGTGGTGACACACTAGTCACTAATTAGCCAAGTACTTGTGAATAGCTTTCCTAACCTGTTTTTAAGGTCATAAAGTCCAAATATAAACCTATAATTACAAATCAGCCTGATAAATACCCAGGTGTCTGTGAAAACAGAAAATTGAGAGTTGAAAAGTATGCTATGAGAAATTGGAACTTAGTCACACCTAGTTGCAAAGGAGACTAGAGATTTAACAGGGGTGGAGGCATATTATTACTAAAGAAAAAGTTTAGAAATGGGCACTGAGAGACAGCTCTCAGCCTGCCACTGAGCTTATAGAAAAGTGCCCTAGGGCAGGTGCATGATGCACTGCTCAGATCTGCTTGGAGAAATAAAGAGATTATATAAAGGGTTTATTCCTCTATCTGCTGGGAGTGCTGTTGGAAGGCAGACATCAGCTGTTGGCCCCTTTGGAGGTTTCCCCTAATGAAGAAAACTGCCCTCAAAGTAGGCTACATCCAAAGATGAATCAGTGTGGGTTCCTCAAGGCCCAGCCTTCTCACGCCAACTCAGGATCAGACAGGCTCCAAAAACTCCTCCTGTGTTGGGCCTTCATGGAAGCTCATCTTCCTCTGTCCAGTCCTACTTCCTTATGACCCCTTTCACAGCTGTAGAAAAGCACTCCCTAATAAACATTCTGTCCACTAACCTCTGCCTCGGAGTCTGCTTCCCAGGGAACCCCATCTGGGACAGTCGCCAAGCGACTGGTTTGATTTGGAGCATAGAGTGTATAAAAGGGACAGCAGGAAGAGAGGAATGACCTGAAGCTCCAGGTAAAGTTGTAGAGATCTTGAGTTGTTGTGCATGGACTTTGCTGCTGCAAGCAGGTTTCTGAGGCTCGGAGGAATGGAAGCTGTCCGGCAGCAGTATAGACGATGGACTGTGGGTAAGAGAGGCAGGAGGTGGGCAAACCAGTTAGGATACCAGGGTCACACCACAGATCCAGGATAATGAAGAACTGAAACAGGGCCGCGGAAATGCAGAAAGGAGTGGGACAGATCACACAGGTAGAATCAACAGAACTGGGCAGCTGGTTGTGGAACGTATGAAAGAGAGAAAAGAGTAAATGCTAAAGGCCACGTTTGATACTTGGTGATTAGGGGACCATTTTTCCTCAAAAAAATTTTGAGGAGGGACTTCCCTGGTGGCACAGTGGTTAAGAATCCACCGGCCAATGCAGGGGACATGGGTACAAGCCCTGGTCCAGGAAGATTCCCACATGCCGTGGAGCAACTAAGCCCGTGCGCCACAACTACTGAGCCCACGTGCCACAACTACTGAAGCTTATGCGCCTAGAGCTTGTGCTCCGCAACAAGAGAAGCCACCACAGTGAGAAGCCCCCGCCTCACAGAAACTAGAGAAAGCCTGCGCGCAGCAACGAAGATCTAACGCAGCCAAAAAAAAATTAAAAAAAAAATTTTCCTCCTCAGGTCAATAAAAATACCTTAAAAATTTTTTTTGAGGAAAATTGGGATGATTACACTTAAACAAACTTTTGACCATATCTCTGTGTAGCAAAAAACTAATTAAAAAAAAAAACCTCTTGGGGCTTCCCTGGTGGTGCAGTGGTTGAGAGTCCGCCTGCCGATGCAGGAGACACGGGTTCGTGCCCCGGTCCGGGAAGATCCCACATGCCGTGGAGCGGCTGGGCCCGTGAGCCATGTCTGCTGAGCCTGCGCGTCCGGAGCCTGTGCTCCGCAACGGGAGAAGCCACAACAGTGAGAGGCCCGCGTACCGCAAAAAACAAAAACAAACAAAAAAAACTCTTAACTTCCATGACTATAACCATAGATATACTATTTGGGGCTGAAACTGAAATTGTAAGCATTCAGCATTTCAGAAACAAGAGATGAGAACGACACTCCCATACTTATTAGGAGCCGAACATTGATTTGTCAGCAGAATAGCTATTTATTAATAACATCATGGTAGCTCTCTGCAGAAAAATATTATTCCTGAGCCATTATGACCTAAGGTGGAACACAAGAAAGGTGGTAACTGTTCTTGAGTCTCAAAACTACATTTTCAGTGCCACGCAGAGAGATAAGATGCTTAAGGCATTTTATCAGGCATTTGGTATTTTGAGAAATGTGAGTTGAACCTAAGAAATAAAAGGAGCCAATCCAAGTAGAAACTCATGGTTACAGGTAATCAAAATGGCTCTATACTTCACTGAGTTCTCAGAAAGTTGTATAACCTCTTCTTTCTTGGTGATGTGTTGCCTGGAGCCACATTTCATTAGTTACGGTTAGAAACAAAGAAATAATTTTTTCTTTATTAAAGTTAAAAAAAAACCCTGAGAAAGCCTCGTACTCAAATATTTATATGGACCAAACACTCAGGTGAAAGGAGGAAAACGTAGACATTCAGTCCATTTTTGCTTTGTTCTCACAGGGTCTATACCGACTAGGTAGCTGCCCATATGAAATAAAAAGCCTTTGACTTTTTACAGACAAATGAACTACAGATGAATGTTTGTGGAAGAAATCCTTTGACTATCAAAGTTTGTAGGATTTCCAGTTAGTTACCCAGAAAGGCAAACAATTCATATGTCCACAAATCACATTATCACTTATGTTAGCAGACTATTACAAATATTTTGTGACATAAATCATCTCTCTGTCTGGGTGACTTTCCTGCAATAATTTCAGTTAGCTAAATAGCTTTGCAATTAGTTTGGTTAAAAAGCTTTATATATATTTACTTTTATTATAGTGAAAGAGAAGGATAAGTATTGAATTCCTTGCACAAAAAGTGGTTGACAGATAAAAATGATGTTGACATCTTGCTTTGGAAACAAGAGATTTTGTTTCTATCATGGAAAAATTAAACCCTGAAAGCATCCCTAGTGGAATAATCCCAACCCCTCATAATACTGTTCTTCCTCTTTTATAGATTCTCTGAGGGCCTGAGAACACATTAACCTTTCTATTCAATGTGAGAGAGACTGTTCTATACAATGTGTTAAATGGGGCTAACCCTTGTTCTGGGAACCATTTCAGAGAAAGGGAGAAGCGTGGTATCAGAAACCTACTGACATCCTGGTTCTGGACACTGGTTGAACCACGGTGATTTAGAAATGAAGTGGGTCATATTTGTAAATATGAGTTTTCAAAAGTGGTGAGAGACAGTTTGGGTCTATTAGCAGATGAGCATGACTTTTCTATTTCGTTTGCCCGGATTCTCTCCCGTGGTCTAAGGTTTTCTGCCTGAAACATTTGTAACTGGGGAACGTAAGGTAGGCGTTCAACAGTCTTTACAACCAGCAGGACACTAGAGCGTTTCCAGACCGGCTGGGCATTCAATAAATTGTTGAATGCAAATGCTTCCGGTGTGTGGTTTGTTGCTTGATCTTTCTGGTCTTGAACTGGATCGATGCAATGGTTGTATAATAGATCTTTTGGACAATTCTCGCACTTATGCCTGTTACCTAGTGAGGAAGAGGTATTGAGCTGGAAACTCAAGATATCTGTTCCAAAATCAGATTTCTTTTTCTGCTGGTGATGACGACCTATGTTCGGTATCAAGGGCAGATGTCATGTTTGAGAGCAGAGGGGGTCAATTTTCTGATAGCAGCTCTGGATCAGGCTTACAAGCTGAAAAAAATCACCAACTTATATATGAGAATTTGTAAACTTCTCACTAAGATTTAATCAACGACATTGCTGATGTCGCACATTTGTTGGAGTCTAGATATTCTCTTGCATGATTATTCATTCAAAGCCATGTGTAAATGGATGCCCCAAGATGTGTGTTAGGTATGAAACTTCATCAAAATATGGGATCCCAAGATAGGATGGATATACATATACATACATACAAACATAGATATGTGTATATATATTTGAATATGTAATATGCTCTTCTAAATCTATGCCTATAAAAATTATGTATAAATTTAAATTCCCCTAGGACATCACCCTCAGATATGTCAGAAGCATGGGGTCTGTTAAAAGAAATTTATTCTGCTTCAGCAGCTGCTGGTCATTACAGGAGAGGTGGTCACCTCAATTTCTGAAGGTTCTTAAGGAAGGGGTGAGGGGAGGGTTAAAGAGGAGGCTGATTGCAGAGCGGCTGAATGGTGAAGCAGTGTGTGCTCTCCACATATTTTACTAGGTTTCAGTAGCTTCAGATCTGTGTGACTAATGACACTTGAATTTGGTCGATACAAGGGAATTTTATAAGCATAAGGGGATGAAGTTTTGTTCCAATTAGTATTGATGCAATCTCAAAGCTTGCATGGATTGAAGATCGTAAAAAGTTAGAAGTCAGGGGCTTCCCTGGTGGCGCAGTGGTTGAGAGTCCGCCTGCCGATGCGGGGGACACGGGTTCGTGCCCCGGTCCGGGAAGATCCCACATGCCGCGGAGCGGCTGGGCCCGTGAGCCATGGCCGCTGAGCCTGCGCGTCCGGAGCCTGTGCTCCGCAACGGGAGAGGCCACAACAGTGAGAGGCCCGCGTACCGCAACAACAACAACAACAACAAAACAAAACACCTCCTCTCTGCGAAGGAAGATGCCGTGGACAGACCCTCATATCTCACTGTCCTGACCTCACTCCAGAGAAGGATCACAGGGATGAGACTGGTGATAAAGGAGAACAGTGACTGTTGTCATCCTTAGAGGGACTGGATTTCAGGATAGGGTGTGGTATGCTTGTGATTTCCTTCCTTGTTTTATTAGCACTGATTAAATGACTAGGTGGTCTAATAGAAGACATCATAAATAACCAAAAAATTCTACTATTTTTGCGTCATTTGTTTTCTATATGGAATGAAAACATGAGCTTAAAGTCTTTGCTAAAATAACTTCCATAGATGATATGGACTTATAATTTTTTTTTACTTGAAATTTAAGTAAACAGAATGGGATTAAGCGTAATCCTTTGTTCTTGATATAATCTATCAGTCCGTTGGCCTTTTGTATGCAAGTATGTATTTATTTATTCACCTACTTATTTATTTAAAATCCTATAAAAATATCTGTGAATCTACTAATCAGTGTGATAATTAGAGCATTGACAGTAGTTAACATTATCTGTGAAACTTTTCCATCTTATCCATTGGACTCTTCTCTCTTCCCTTCTAATGTAATTACTACCTTGACTCTTATAATCATTTCATTGCCACTTGAAAACATACCTAGCTTTATATTTTTACATATTTCTAATACATGTGTTGTTTGGTTTTAGTTATTTTAACTTCATAGAAAGGGTATTGAAATTTTATATATAATCTTCGGAGACTAATTTTTTTCTTCTCAATATTATATTTATAACACCACACATGGTGTCCCAACTAGCTGTCCTTCATGTTAACTCCTGTGGTAGACAATTGGGTGAACATACTACAACTTATTTATTGATTTATTCCCTACTTTTTTGGCATTTGAATAGCTTCTGGGTATTTTCCATGTGAATGGTATCTCTAACCATTCTCATATATATTTATTAGTGTACAAGTGAAAGAATTTCTCTGGTGTTTATACTGAGGGGTGTAATTTCTTACTCATGGGGTATATCAATGTTTAAGTCCTTTCTACAGTGATTGTACCACTTTTAATTCTTAACTTCAATAATTTTCTAAACTCCAGGATTTCAAGACATTTATTCAATTAATAGATTATTACTACAAATCATAGAATAATAAATTGGTAAAGCAGAAAAGAATTTTGAGATTATCCATTTGGACCCATTTAATTTGCAGAGAACATTGATATGTAAGAGAGTGGAAATTATTTGCTCAAAGTTCTAGAAAGAAAGGGCTTTCAGATCTATCACCAAGTAGATTATGCAACCATCATTGTATTCTTTTTTTTTAACATCTTTATTAGAGTATAATTGCTTTACAATGGTGTGTCACTTTCTGCTTTATAACAAAGTGAATCAGTTATACATATATATATGTTCCCATATCTCTCCCCTCTTGCATCTCCCTCCCTCCCACCCTCCCTACCCCACCCCTCTAGGTGGTCACAAAGCACTGAGCTGATCTCCCTGTGCTATGCAGCTGCTTCCCACTAGCTATTTCACGTTTGGTAGTGCATCATTGTATTCTTACCAGCATTTTCTGTTTCTCAAGTATGCAATGTTTGGTGAATAATATTAAAACTTCTATTTTTAAGGTAAAGAAGTTAAGATCTAAGAAAATAAAGATAAACAGCAGTGGAGCTATTCCAATTTAGCATTAAAGTTGAATTTATTCAATGCACAGTTTTCCATCAGGTCACGTTGCCTTATGGGATTGACTTTGCTGATTGCTTCCCCAACAGCCATTCCCAACTCCCTAGACAAAGTACTTTACTGTCTTACTGGAGCTCTTTGCCTCCGACTTACTTGTATCTATAAATGACCATGTAACATCTTTGTAGTCCATAAATTAAGACTTAGTCCACTGATGAAGGTCATAGAAATGTTTTTACTTTCTTGATTAAAAAATAACAGATGTGTGGGGACTTCCCTGGTGGCACAGTGGTTAAAAATCCGCCTGCCAATGCAGGGGACACGGGTTCGAGGCCTGGCCCGGGAAGATCCCACATGCTGTGGAATAGCTAAGGCCGTGTGTGACAACTTCGGAGCCTGTGCTCTAGAGCCTGCGAGCCACAACTACTGAGCCTGCGTGCCACAGCTACTGAAGCCTGTATGCCTACAGCCTGTGCTCCACAACAAGAGAAGCCAGCGCAACGAAGAGTAGCCCCCGCTCACCGCAACTAGAGAAAGCCCGCGTGAAGCAACAAAGACCCAACACAGCCTAAATAAATAAATGAATAAACTAACAAATAAATTAATTAATAGAAAAATATAACAGATGTGGCTGAGCTGAAACAACCCTTTCACCTACTTCCTGCCTTGAATGTAGATGTGATGTCTGGAACTGCGGCAACTAACTTGTGAGTCCAAGGAAAGGTTAAGGGAATCATAGAAATACGGGCCTGATATCCTTGGGCCACTGAACTAACATCAGCAGCCACATGTTTCCAGCTTTCTTATTAGGTAAGAAAAATAAACCCCTTTTCATTTAAGCTAATATATATATATATATATATATATATATA
>NW_006797957.1:866671-868369 GCF_000442215.2 Lipotes vexillifer | reverse complement strand
TATATATATATATATATATATATATATATATATGGTAGCTTAACGAATTCCTATTTAATACACCATGTTACAAAAATGATCTCAAACTAGATTTCGAATGTTTTCCTTTTTCCAACGACTGAACATGAAAATCCTGTCACTGGATGAGCAATGTTTTTTCCCTCAGGGGAAATGATTTTATACTTTTATGCTTAACTTCTACTTTTAGATTATAGTCTTTCAATCAAAAACCCCATTTCAGAGGATGTGTCCATAATCACATCAAAGCAATATTTCCATTCAGCAAAAGCATGATTTAAAAAAAAAGGGGGCACCAAATAAAGAAAAAATAAACAAAAAAACTCTAAATTGGCTGACGGACATTTTGATTTCTTTTTCCAGACATGAAAAAGAAATTTCATCAGTGCAAAGTTGACTAATGACACTCACTACTCCAGCCTTGGGTTCAAAATGAGATTATTCTCATAAATAAATTCAACCAATATTAATTAAGAAGTTATATGTGTGTTGGGCTCTAAAGCTGAGAGTAGTCAGACATGATTCCCAGTCTGAAAGAGCTTGCTGCTGGTTACGGTAGGAGGGGGACGGTGAGGAGAGACAGATAAGCATACATAACAAATAGAATATAGTAAGCGTATAATGGAAGTATGCACAAAACTGTATAGGAATCTAGAGCGGAGTACAGCTAATTCCCCTAGACACACACAGTCAAGGAAAAGTTTCTCATCCCAGGAACCCTTCTCATACTGTAAGATGTTTTATGCCTTCAACATATAGGTCTATGTCCTTATTTGTCCTTTCACAGATGTTTTCTTCTTGGCAGAAGTCCTTAATTGTCAGTAGACCTCTGGCTTTCTGAGCTGTAAATCCCTCTGCTCCACCTATTATGTTGAAATACACATTATATGTTGTTTTTTGTTACTCCATCATAACTGAAGCCTTAGGGAAAAAAACTTACTATTGCTAAAAGCTTAGATCTTGTCATTGTTGCCGTGGTATGTAAAACAAATAGAAAACAAATCGCTTGTAGTCTCCTTTGGAAATGAGTAGCCCAAAAGATGGGACAATTCTGAAAAGCCAATACTTAACAGTAGTCACTCTTACAGTGCTGGGGTTATTGCAAAGACATACACTCATCTCTTGACAAAGCCACAGGAATCCCTATGGGCTTTGCAACCTACTGGAAAGAATGGGCGAAAGATGAATGTATCTTGAGGAGTATCTTAGAAAGAAACCACCACTAAACGTGTTATCATAACCATAGTATTTTCACTTGTATAAGTAGGAAAAATATGAATGAACCATTCTTGTATTCCCGAGTAGCTTTCCTTTACTGCACATTTTAGAATCAATGTCCAATATCATCTGACTACTTACTTCAACTTGCCCTTATGAATCTGATGACACTTAAAGACTGACTAATCCATTTATCCCAATGGGCATTCCAGGAAATTGTCCTTGTTTATTGCCATCTTCAAATCACGGAAAAGCATAAAAAAATGAGAGAAAATAATTATTTTTACTATCTGATCCTAAATGTTAAAGAAGCACCCTATTCTTAAAGGCTGGCCCCATCATTTGCAAATTAATGCACTGCTGAAGATGCAAACTATCTATATAACTGCTCTCGAATTTCATTAAAACTAATCGGAAGTCCTTTTTTTTTTTTTTTTTTTTTTTTTTTTGGGTCCCGGGCCC
>NW_006797957.1:833526-866569 GCF_000442215.2 Lipotes vexillifer | reverse complement strand
TGCGGTACGCGGGCCTCTCACTGCTGTGGCCTCTCCCGTTGCGGAGCACAGGCTCCGGACACGCAGGCTCAGCGGCCATGGCTCACGGGCCCAGCCGCTCCGCGGCATGTGGGATCCTCCCGGACCGGGACACGAACCCGTGTCCCCTGCATCGGCAGGCGGACTCTCAACCACTGTGCCACCAGGGAAGACCCGGAAGTCCTTTTTAATGTCTTTGAGAATTGCTTCAAGTGGCAAAAATCAGAAAATCTACCCATGGGTCACATCAGCTAATTACGATTTACTTCACTAGTCATTCTTTGAGCCTAGGCTGCAACCGCACAAAACTGAAACAACTCTCCGGATGACAAATGCCAGTCAAACCAGTTATTTAGCGTCATGTCATTTTAAATGACCCATTGGTTTCCTGAATATTTTTTTAACAAGTCAGAATGATGATGTAATGGATTGATTCCAGATGTAACCTGTTAAAATTATTCTATCAGTAAGTTGTACCTGCCATATGCTCCCTCCCAGTTGGTATTGGGGAGCCAATAGGGGAATAAGGATAGACTACTGTGAAGAGAATAGAGAGTGACAGTCAGTGTACGTGTTTGTACAAGCACACTGTTTAGGACAGATAAATGACAATGTGTAAAGCTAAGTTTTGGAAACAGAACCATGTTCTAATTCTTACCAACTAACTTACTCAAGGAAAATCCCTTAGCAGAAAACTGGGGGCACACAGGAGAATAAATGTGAGACCATATATATGAAAATAATGTTTGGTAAAATATAGGTGCTAATCAAATGTGTGTCATTGTTAGAGAGAGGCTAGTCTGTGGAAATGAAACCACAGGGATAAGATGTCAAACTAAGCAAATTTATATGTTTAACAGAGTATTAAATGTTTCATTAAAATGATTTGATGGTGGCTTTCTTTATATTGAAATGTAAGAATTGGTGTGCCATTTTCCTCTTGCAATTATTAGTAAGGTTCAGATTAAAGATACATATTTCTTTCCAAGAATCTCTCCAAATTGCCCTAAGCAAGGAATTCTAAATGTATGTTACAGCAGAATATGTAGTTATTAAGATCTTCTAAATAAAAATATTCATAAGATGACTTCTTAAATTTCAAGTGCAAGTTGGTAAATTGTATTTAAGAGAAATGTTTAATCAAAGCAGTATTTTCTAGACTGGCACTATAAAAAGTTTTACTAAAGGTCAAAACTTCCAGTCCCAAGTAATTATATTGAAAAGAAAAGAAAAAGAGTATATGAGGAGACACTAGCTAGGCTTTTAAAAATATATATTTTTAAAGTCTTAGCTCCCATTGGCAAGGGTCGTCCTAGGATTTCTGGTTGGGATGGCAATGTCACACACCCTCAGCTGCTATAAAGCTGGGGTGACCATTTCAATTTATTATCTATTATATCTTATTATCACTTATTATAGTACAGCTGGAGCCCAACTACAGTGGTCTTTACCTTCACTTTGCTTCAGCCACTCACTTCAGAGGCTGTGCTCAGAATACAGAGCTGCTCCATCTCTGAAATCTGAAGCCTGAATATCCCTCTTGCCGACTAGTACCTTTCGGTGTCCCCTTTTCTACTCCTCTTACATGTGTTTTTTTCCTTCAACGGGGCTTCAGTTTTCTTCATTTCCAACCAGTCTTTCATCTCTCTACCTCTCGTCTCTTCTTTTTTTCTAACCTGTGTAATACCCTTGATTCCTTTGCATCCCTCTCCTTCATCAGCATTTGCCCAAAAAAGTTCTAACACAGGATCCAAATAATCATGACCGTTCTTTTCTCCTACATTCAGTCAGATGAGCACTGAAGGAGAAAAATAATAACTAGCATTTAACAAACACTTTGCTACATGCAGCACCATTCTAAGTGCTTTGCATGTAGGAACTCATTTTATCCTCACTAGCCATAGGGAGATTTTTTGCCCATTTTACACGCAAGAAAACTGTTTCAGAAGGGTTAAGTAACTTGTACAAAGTATTACATCAAATAGAAGACACCGTCAATTGTAGACATCTCATTATCTGAAGAAAGCAAAAGAAAATATTGCAATTCTGATTGTAAGGTGCCTTCAGTTGATAGATAAAACCTGATTTCAGTGGTGTTAAATGTGAAAATTTGCATCTAAGAATCAATCAAATATGACACAAGAGGGAGATATGGTGCAAACCCAGGCAGTTTGGAGCTTCATCCATATGCTACTCTGCCTCATAAAAACCAAACAAGCATGCAAAATGGTCTGTTACAAATTCATGGTCTCAAATTTTGCCTGGGCATTTAGTACTGCCTTTAGTCTCTTTCTCTCCCTTCTCTTATCTCCTCTCTTCTTTCTCTTCTTTTCAAAGATTATTCAAAGCCTTTTCACTCTCCTTAAATTCCTTACTTAATACCTCCTCTCATTCACTTTTTGTGAATGACTACGGACCTTAGTTCATTAAGAAACTGAGACCATTGGTCACCATTTCTCTCAACTCCTGCTCTCCATCCAACATACCATACACAGATGTATCCATATCCAGAGGGAGCCTTTCTCTCTCCTTGTTCAGAGAGCAAAGCTATCCCTTCTGTGTAATGCTGACTCTTCCTTATTCCCTTATCCCTCTTGCTTCTGTGTCTTCTGAGATTGTTAGTTATCCTTCTATCTTGAATTTACAGTCCTCCCTGTCTGTTGGTTTCTCTCCCTCAGCTTGTAAACGTAACAAAGACCCAACCCCTAACCTCCTGTTCCAATTCTTCTCCCTTTTCTTTTCTAAACTTCATAGAAAGTGCTTCTCAGGGGCTGTCTGCATTTCCTTGCTTTCCGTTTCTGCCTCAGCTCACCATTTCTCCCCCAACACTCAGTCAAAATTGTTCTTAATAAGAAATTTGGTGACGTACTATTTTTTAGAGCCAATGGAATCTTCTTTGTCTCCATTTTATGGACTCCCTTTTCTGAATCTGTGTGCTGCGGTTTATTTCTTCCCTCTGTGAAAATCTTTATCTCATTGGTTTCCAAGGCACCACATTCTCCTGGTTCCTCTTTTTTTTAAAAATTTTTTTAAACCCCACATTTGTTTATTTATTTATGTTTTTGGCTGTGCTGGGTCTTCGTTTCTGTGCGAGGGCTTTCTCTAGTTGGCGGCAAGCAGGGGCCACTCTTCATCGCGGTGCGTGGGCCTCTCACTATCGCGGCCTCTCTCGTTGCGGAGCACAGGCTCCAGACGCGCAGGCTCAGTAGTTGTGGCTCACGGGCCTAGTTGCTCCGCGGCACGTGGGATCTTCCCAGACCAGGGCTGGAACCCCTGTCCCCTGCATTAGCAGGAAGATTCTCAACCTCTGCGCCACCAGGGAAGCCCCCTCCTGGTTCCTCTTAACTCTACTCTTTAATCACTTAGATATTGACATTTCCCAGATTCTATCCTTAGGTTACTATTGTACCCTCTTTACATACTTTCCTATGAGGTTTTTAACTATCGCCCACAGGTTGACAAAATCCCGAATTTCGGCTTGTTTCCTGAGCGCTATGTGTGTGTTTATCTTTAGTCCCCTCTTCTTCCTTGACTATTCAGCTTCTCCATTTGGATGTCAGTCATCTCAAACTTAACGTGTTGAAAAGCAAATTCTTTTTTTATTAGTTTCAGGTGTACAACATGGTGATTCAAAATTTTATCTATTTTAGTCTGTTTGAAGTTATTATAAAATATTGGCTGTATTCCCTACGCTGTACAACATATCCTTGTAGAAAAGCATATTCTTGAGTTCACTTTCCCAAACCTATTCCTCAAACCATTTTTCCTCTCTCAGCTGATGGTTCCAAACCTCCATTTGCCTAGCCCCCAAAACTTGAAGTAATCTTGAATTTTTCTCTTTTTCTTGCACAATACATCCAGTCTATCAATAAATCCTGTCCTTTCTACCATCAAAATATATTCAGAATCTGATCACTTTCACCAACTGTACTGCTACCACCCTTATCTAAGCCACTATTACATCTCATCTGGATTATTGCAGTAGCTCCTAACTGGACTCCCTGCCTCTGCCCTTGCTCCCCTCTAGTCTGTGTTCTACTGAGCAAACAGAATGGATTGCTGACCACCTTCCTGACCTTATCTCCTACCACAGTACCCAGAAAACACTCTTATCACACCACGTATGTTCCAAGGCGATTATGCTTCCCCTATGCTCTACCTGGAGCATTCTCTCACATACATATGCACGACTCACTCCTTCACATTAATAAATCTCTCTTCCTCAGGAAGGACTTCTCAACATTCCATATAAAATAGCTCTTCCCCCACTATCCTTTCCTAGTCCCACTTTACTTTTTCTTGGTGAGCCTTTGTTTTTTTCTTACCATAACTGACACATTACACATATACTTTTCCTCAGGCTTCAGAATTATAAACATTCATTATTGACTCATGACACTTTTTGTTTATTTAATTAACTAGTTGTGTGTTTGTTTTTGATACACAGCTGTAAACTCATCATTTAACCCAGAAACTAGAAACACGAATCATTATACATATATAATTTTTAAATTAAAATGTAAATTTTCTTCTCCCACCCCCACTACAGTATAAGCTCCATGAGTACAGGGACTTTGTTTTATTCCTTCTGTGTGCACATCATCTAGAATAGTGTCTGACACACAGGCACTTGAAAATAAAGTAAGCACTGCATATTTATATACCAATATTTTCAAAGGTAGTGTAACTTTCAACATGTCTAAAACCAGAATTAAATCCCCACACCTTTACCTCTGTTCTTTCTCTCTCTGCACTCCTTCCCTTGACTTCCCTTCTTCCTATCACTTGACTTTTTTCCCCAGAAGCACAGGACTGCTCCCTCCCTGCCTTTGATCATGCTAACTTCTCTGCCTGAAGGAGACCATTCCCCCGCCCGCCATGGCTCCAGGAAGACTGTATAACTTTTTCTTCAAGAAGGTCACCAGTCACCTCCTCAAACACACTGTCTCTGCCCCCTCCTTCCCCTTTCCTTTTCTCAGGGTTCTCCCACACCAATCTCTATCCCTTGTGCTCACACACTATGCTTCTGTAATTATCTTCTCCAAGAGGCTGAGAGCTCCTTGAAGTTCAGGAAGCAAGTTGAAGCCCTCATTTTTGATCTTTTCTCACTTCTTCAGAAGATAAATAGAAGCAGACATTAGTATGTTCAGTTCACAGATTGAGAAACTGATTTCAGAGGAAGAGAAAAAGCCCAGAACCCCTAGGAATCCTCTTGAGATCTCTTTCTACCACTTGGGTAGAGGGAATGTTCCTCATGTCTTTGGTAAACCTTGCTATAAGCCTGGGTTCCTCCCTGTGCCCCTCTGGAAGGTAACCATGGATACTGTTGAGCTGGCACAAAAGCCTTCGGTTAGTGGAGACTACCAGTGGTTTTCAGGATGCTTCGAGGGTTTTGAGGTGAGGGGGCAAAACCTGGAAACTGTGGCAAAGGTAAGACTTTTGCCTCAGGCTCTTAGTCTGGGTGTATTTCAGTTAGGGTGGGCCCTAATTCTCAGCAGAGCCCCCGAAATGTGACAGGACTGACTAGGATATTAACTAGCTTTGAGTTGAGAACCAAAGAGAATCCCAGACGTCTCCTCTTCCTGGAAAGCAGGAACCCCTCTGTGAAATCTTGAGCAGTGGGCTGACTCAAGCGATACTAGCAACAGCTCGGGCTCCTGGGGTGATCCAAGCCACAGAGCCTGGAGATAATGGGGTCTCCTGTCCCCAGTCAACGGGAGCTTCCAGTGGTGCCTTGTCCCTACCTGCGTTCTTGCCTCAAGGGTGTGTTTCTTTTCGGAGCCCAGGACCACAGGCAGGCAGGAGAAATTCACACCTAGGATGTCACTGGGATGCACCTTAATCTCCTTACTGACCGATGTGAGGGCACCCACGTGCATTCTCCGACCCTAGGAGTCCTGCGTCTTCCCTGCTATCACTTTATTCTCAAACAAGGAACGTCTGGAGAGTAGAGATCTAGGGAGCCCCACTTGCTCCTTGAAGGGCGCGGGACTGGGTCCCAACTTTCCAGTTCCCTCCAGCAGTGTCACGCCTCCCAAGGTAGGACCGGGAAGCCAACCACACAAAGGCTCAGTTCCGCTGGTGGAGGGGGCGCAGGGGTCAGTGTCAATGAGGTGTGTGCAGCTAAGCCTCCTTGTTTTCTGAAACGAAATCTTCAGGGGAGGGAGGGAAGAGGAGGGTGCAGGAGATGGACTGGGGGGCGAGAGGTGGCGGCCGTTTCCCGGCGTTTTGACGTAGACTTGAAGAGGCGCCGAGCACTCCCACTGCTTAAGAAGAGGCACCGTGACCTTCAGGACGCTGAAGGTGGGGACCGCCGCTTGCTCAGGGAGCAGTCTGAACATTTTTTCTCCACGCACTCCAAGGAATCCAGACAGGGCTGCGCAGGTAAGTGCGGAGGGACTCCCTTCTGTGACCTGGGAGTCAAGCCGCGGAGTAAGGAGGCTAATGGGGCACGAAGGACACAGGGTGTCCCAGGCAGCTCCGCCCAGAGGAGGGAGAGGTGGTGGAACCAGGTGCGGGATCGAGGCGTAGGGAGCACAGCGCGGGGCTTGTGGCAGGACACACGCAGGATCCCAGGGTTGAGGAACTTCCAGGCTTGGGGAAGACTCTCCGAAGGGAAGGGAACCTGACGGAGCCAATGTGAGCGCTGCGGCGCGACCGGGCAGCGAGTCCCGGACTCGCCAACTTCAGCACCCTGGACAGTATCCCGCCCCTGGTCTTGTAATAAACTTAGCACTGACAGCTTCGACTTGTCCCCTAAGGAAAAACAACTTTTGCGGCCCCTTGACTTTGATATTTTAGTCCAGAAGAGGACATATTAAATTTGATTTTGTTCAGGTAGGTATCCTGTGTAAATAATCTGAAATATAGAGGAAATATTTTTGAATAACTTTGTATCTCAACATGCCTCTTCAGGAATGTGCCTGTTCAAAGACAGTTTCTGAAATACCGGTTTAAGGGAGACTCAATATGTTTTGCTGCTGTACAGAAGAGAAAGATTCCATCTTATGGTGTTATCATGAAATGTTTCCAATATAGACATATTCTCATGAGAATTCCCATGAGCTGTACCTTGCTTGCCTTCATGATACTAACATCTAAAAGATTTGGAAATATAAAACCGAAAGTCAGCTGTATATGCCCTCCTGCTTTTTCTTTACACTAGAGTTGTTTAAGTGTAATATACATTTTGTATATCATATACATTTGTGAAGATTCAGGTAAACCTTTTTTTCTGGGGAAAAAATCGGTTTGTTATTATTATTTTTTGCGGTACGTGGGCCTCTCACTGCTGTAGCCTCTTCCGTTGCGGAGCACAGGCTCCGGACGCGCGGGCTCAGCGGCCATGGCTCACGGGCCCAACCGCTCCGCGGCATGTGGGTCTTCGCGGACCGGGGCACGAACCCGCGTCCCCTGCACTGGCAGGCGGACTCTCAACCACTGCGCCACCAGGGAAGCCCAGTTTACTACTACTTTAAGTACCTCATTTCTCATTGGACTTGTCTGAAGTGTAACATAATAATTTCAAAGTGTATATGGATGTCTTGGTTTTATTGCAACTGGCTGTGAAAGCCAGAAAAGCTGAATGAGAGGCAAATAATTTTTGTTAAAATTCTTGAGATTTATAGCAAGACGAGAAAAATGAGAAAAGATCATCTTTATGAAAATTATGTCAGAATTGCAGAACATTTCAGGTGTTTGTAAAATGTTTAAAATGTAACTCTACTCTAATGGGCTGAATATACCTTGGTTCCCATACTTTTATCACACTATCTTGTGTTTATTTTTATTTATAACATTTTACAATTCTTATGCCTTTTTTTTAATAATAAAAGGAACCATAATAGGAAAGCATCCAAGGGTAAAATATGTTCAAATTCTTAATTTCAGGGGAGTCCTGGTTTAGGATAGCTAGGCTAAATTATGCAATTATAGAATAATAAAAGCCACGTAGCAAGACTGAAAAATTTCACTTAATACTCTTTTAAACTATATTTCTCTGTACTAGGGAAAAACAAGTTTACTTATTTATCTTACAAAAGAGCACATCTTAGGAATAAATCTTTCTTAATCTAAGCGTCTTGGTTTTGTACTACCTGGCTTGACAATGCATCATTTTAGATAGAATGGGGCTTATGAGATGGGAGGTAGGATAAGACTTTTCCCAGAGATGATGGTATGTTTCCTTTGCTGGCACCAAGGTTCTTAAAGGCATAACTATTTTCTTTACTGAGTGGAGCACAAGCAGGAACTCATCTGAAATATTTCCATCTTGCACAGTTTCAAGGCCATGGCCAATCCTGGGAACAGAGGAGGGATCTACCGTCACTTGAGTCTCACCTGCTCCCTGCTCATTGTGGGAATGTGCTGTGTGTCTCCTTTCTTCTGTCACAGCCAGACAGATCTGCTGGCTCTTAACCAAGCTGATCCTCAGTGCTGGGAATCTTCTTCAGTACTCCTCCTAGAAATGTGGAAGCCTCGAATTTCCAACACTGTTTCAGGTTTCTGGGATTTTATGATCTACCTGAAGTCATCTGAGAACTTGCAGCATGGGGCATTGTTTTGGGATCTGGCCCAACTCTTCTGGGACATCTATGTGGACTGTGTCCTCTCCAGAAACCATGGCTTAGGAAGGAGGCGATTGGCTGGAGAGGAAGAGAGGATCTCAGCAGTGCATCCACAGCACACAGGGAGAAAAAAAGGTGGTCAACCCCAGGTCCCATGTCTTTTGAAAGGATCGATCACGTATGAATGTGCTGAATTGTGAGGAAGAGGGAAATGGCTTTAGGGGAATCCATTGCCACACATAGCCTCCTCAGGGGTGAGCCCAAAGAGCACGCAAGTGATAGGAGATAGATAGCACTTCCTTTTGTAATTTGCAGTAGCTGTTTCTATCAACATATTGTCCTCATCTTCATACTTCAACAGCAGCAAAGAAGAATCAGAAAGACAAGTAGGAAAAGACATGATCCCTAAAATACAATATCAAGGTATAAAGGGATGCCCCCAAATTAACATTATTTTTTTCAGTAAGGCTGAACATTGGTAGTCATAACCTGTGTTCACTTGCTATGGAATCGGGAAGATTTGAATATAAGCCTGGGGAAGGCTCACAGCACACAAGCTCTTGTCCCTTTTAAATAGAAAAACAAAAAGAGAAACAAAAACTAATTGCTTTCATGTAAATGGGAAGGACTCCTTGAGATGTACTTACTTAGTTGATGGATTAAATGGTAGAAAAATCAGCTGGCTTGCAAATTCACTCTTCCTTGTTTTTTGGAACAAATTGCAAATAAGTAATTAACTTCCAGCAAGCTGAGTAATTAATTTTTAGAAATCTGGAACTTCCTACAAATTTAGAGACTTTTCACTGAAGTAAATATGGTATTCAAATGCAGTCTTCTCCAGGGGCACTAGAAAAAATATCCTTTATAGAATTAGAAGGAGGGTGAATAAATCACTGTAAGCTGAGAATAACAGCCTTATTCATACTGTTTTTGTTCCTTTTTTGGTGTTGTTTCAACCAATGTGCTTCTAAAGCTTGCAGCAAGGGCTGTTTGGGTGGTAGTGACTATGCACTAGTGGAAAACTGAAGCATAAATAATTTTTGCAACTGTACATTTGATTGTGAGAACTGTTATATGTTCCTGTAAAAAAATCTATTAAAATAGCAATTAACAGTAATAGTTATAGATCAATCTTTTCCCAAGATATCGTAGAACCTTTAACTATCTAGTTTATTTTAACCTCAGTAACAAAAAATATTATTAGCTGATCCATAAAGCCAGATAATCCACCGCAATTATTTATAGATAAATTTATTAATTTGGCAAGTGTTATTGTCACTTAAACCAATTTCCTTTTTAAGAGGAAATATTCTTTTAGCAGCTTAGCTACTAAAGTAGAAATACAAAATGACTATCTTTAAATGTTGGTTACCAATATTTTAAAAATATTTTGAACAGAGGCTTCCCAGGCATCAGCATCGGTAAGGACTGTATATTTTCTTCATCTGTACTGTAGGCTCTTTTTTCCATTCTTTTTTCCATTCTTACTCTACTTAACAGTGGTACTCAGATTACTACCACTGTTTCTTGTTTTGTATTTTGCACTCACTTTGCACTTTAAGTATCTATAGAATAAATGAAAATAATACTTGTGTTCAACTTAACAGGAAAATAATTATCTATAATTATATATTATAATTAATTTAATTAATTATATTATATAATTTAATTGTATATTAAAATTACATATATATATAATCTCAAAAACAGCTTTCAGTTTGCTTGCTTGCAACAGGCTACTGTAATAGTCTGAGACTACATGTGATTTTCTGAGCATACTTCAACATGGCATTTCTATATTCTTTTTTCAAAAAAAAAAAGTAGATTTGTCTTCAGCTTTGGAAGTCACTTTCTTCATCTTGCTACAGAGTTGCTATTGACCCACCTGGTCTGCAAACTTTACTAGGAGCTGCTTTGCAAATATTAGGGGTAAACATTTCACCTTATTGAAGTTATTTTAATGTTTGACATAATTGTTGCAGACCAGGAAATAAGACTTTCCATTTGTATTGTATAATCAGTCAAAGAGGGTCTTGGGTCAAGAAGGCGCCCTGTCTGAAAGTTTGTTTGAGGAACGTCGAGATTTCATCTCAAGAGCCTTGATTAAATCTCTAGTGGCTCAACTGGGCTCTGGATGTACCTGCACAGAGATTCTTCACTAATTTTTTCTTTTGTCCCTGGGGAATTAATATTCTACTAGGTTGGGGTGGGCGTGAGGGTGAAGAGGTGTTTGTCTCCATAGTTCTCAGGGAAATCACATCATCAGAGCAGAAGAGAAAAACTAAAATGTGTCTACATAATACCCGGAAAGGTTCTTGCTATTTTGATGTCTTCAAGTTAAATAGTTTAAATTCACTTGAGAAATGTCACAATGAATCATGCCTTATTAAAAACACAAAACTCCTATATAACTTTGTATGTTAATATATTTGTTAATATTGAGTCAGCAAATATGAAAACAAGAGATATCAAATAGCTACGTAACCTTGGGCAAGTTAATTGACTTATTTAGCTCTCAGTTTCTTCATCTGAAAACGAGGGATATGGGAAGAATTAGAAGGCCCTTAAAGTCTCTTCACATTCTGTGTTCTGAAGTTCTGTGATTCTATAAACAATAAATGTATGAAAAGTGTGGATTTAACTACAGAAAGAATCTGGAAGAGCCTTACTCCAAGGACACCTTACCGAGCTGAGTGATGGCCTAGACATTGTGGTGGTTTATAACTTTAATCAGCAGAAACAGAGGCGATCCAGAAATGAGAATTCCAAAAATTCTGAGGGCCAAAGATAGCATCGTTTGAGAAGACTCAAAAGAGCATTGTTATTTTGTCTAGAAAGATACAAGCTAACAGCTGAATGCCAAAATAGTCAGAAGGCTGAAGAGGGTATACCCAGGCTTCACTACTAAATTATGATGGATTCTGTGAAGGCAGAGAGAGAGAGAGAGAGAGAGAGAGAGAGAGAGAGAGAGAGAGATTGATTTAGGAAAAGAGTAGGCTGATAATATCTCCCAGATAGAAAGGTTAGTAAAGGCTTTAATACAAATGAAAGGATTTTGAAGTACATCCTTGTTTGTGTCAAAAATGATGATCTCTTCCTTCAACAAATCTTGCTCTGCCCCTGAGAGGAACAGAAAAAACTTGCCTGCCTGAGCCTGGCAGTTTGGATGGTCTAGAAAATTTGTGAGTCTTTGCTTTCCTCCGTGACATGAAAGTTAAAATTTAGATTTATAATTTGATGATGTTTGCAGTCAGTGTCTAACTAGCTGGCAAATGTTCATAATGCTTATTTTTTAAACATTAAGCAGAAGAGAAAACAATGCTTCAGAAATATAAGTTAGATTCACAAATGCTTGATTTTCTACTTTACTCACTCTGAGAAATTTTGTAAGCAACATATTCAGAAATTACCAATCTAGAAATCTATTCTAAAGAATCATTCAGAGCTGTAGCCAATTTTGCAGTATAACGTTCTTCACTGCAATATTATTTATAGCAACAGAAAATTGGAAATAATCTAAATGCCCCATAATAGGGTAATGGTAAACTAAATTATGGTATAAAGTATGTATGTGTAAAACTATGGTTCTCTCTGGAAGATTATATTATGGGTGGTTTAAACATTTTTCTTTATATTTTTATATTAAAATTATATGATGACAATTTTTTACTTTTTTAGTCAGAAAAATATATTTTAATACATATTAATCAAATAGGAAATGTATTTATTATAATCTACTTAATTCATATTATATAATTAAACTTCATAGGACACAAAGTTTTGCATAAATAAAAATTTCAAATACACCTCTGCAAAAAATTTATACAGAATATTAATAGCTGAGTGGCAGAAACAGCAAACATTCTTTTAAAAACCAAGTCATTGATACTTAATTAGCCTGAAAATAATTTGGTGACCTAATGACTAGTTGCTTTTCTCTACTTTCAGGTGTATATCCTCAACAGCCAAGAATCCCTTCCCTAAAGAAGAAAGAGCTGATTGAAGACTTTATAAGCATGCATGCACATAGGAGTGGGTCTAAGTTCATTGGAAAAGTGACCAGTAGCCTGGAAATAAACAGAAAATAATTCAACCTCAGAGGAGCTGATTGAAGACTTTATAAGCATGCATGCACATAGGAGTGGGTCTAAGTTCATTGGAAAAGTGACCAGTAGCCTGGAAATAAACAGAAAATAATTCGAACCTCAGAGCTAATGTACATCTTGGAATTTAAATATATATATATATATATATATATATATATATATATATTTTCTTGACTACTGATCATTTATTTACTTGAAATGGTGGGAGCATCTAGAGATGCTTAAGCCACATTCTCTTAGAGTAATTAGTTTCATTCTTTTAGGCTGCTAGCATGTTCCTTCAAATGGCGACATTACTGCCAGATCATCCCACTTTGGAAGTTAAAATAGCTTCCAAAGATGAGTAGGGGATCATGCTACTCAGATTCTTTGTATTCACCTTGATCATTGTTTTGGGATGCTTGACTTTGTTAATGAACTAGAGTGCCACACATTTAACTTGAATATACTGCATGACTTTGAAATATTAACCACTGGATTGTTTATGCACAGGCATATAGGAGACTATATTTATTAATTACCAGTTTTTGGTGGTAGTTACTTGAATTTTGTTTGAAAGAATATTTTTGAATATTTTGAACTGAGTGAAGCAAAAAACAAAGCACAAAACTGGTGAATAAAGCGTTCTTCTAATAGAAACAAAATAAAAGCTCTCGACCCCAAGTAATGTTATTGGAGTCCTTTTATTTCAATATTTAATGTTACCATTAATGATAATCCAAACTCTAATAAAATAGCAGTCGGTATACATTTTTTCTCAGTTAGCATATTTTCTATTGGATTAAATATTAAGATTATAACTGGTTACACTTTACATTGAAAAGAAAACTAAAAATCAAATGAACAGCATTATGAGAAAAGAACCCATAAAAATATTTGCTCTCAAAATGACCAGGCTTGAATGAGGTTCATAGCAAAGAAGTCCAATTAACAAATATATTTGAGTTCCAGACACAATGCTATTTTTATCTCTAATTACGCTCATCTCTCCAATCATTCTATTATAATTGATGGTTGACAACCAGTTTGAATTTCAAATATGTTAACATTTCACTTGCTTTTCCCAGGTCCAAAGGAAGCCTCAGTAAGTGTTTTCACTGAAGGTTTATGGCCCTCCTTAAGCGAAAAATCTTATCCAAAGGGTTATTATTAGAAGACACAGCTGCATCTGAAGATTAGCCAAATCATAACAATAGGGGAAGCAAGTCTGGGGAAGGAACTGGGGAGGGGGTCCAGCCCCAGCTTTAACTTGATTAGAAGAATAAGCACATTAAAAGCTGCCACTCTTTGACTACCATTTCTACAGAGGCTCATGGTTTTGCTTCTGTACTACTTTCTCTAATGTCTTGCATCATATTCTTAAAAACCATTATATAAACTCATTACCTCTTATAAATCGCTGAAGAGATGCCTGCCCCTTGCTCCTCCCACACCTTGGTACTACACAATGGGGGCTGCCAATTTTTTCTGATGCTTTGTGGGCCATCCAGTCTCTGGCGCAACTAATCAGTTCTGTCTTTGTAGAATTAAAGCAGCTGTAGATAATATGTAAATACATGAGCACCGCGGTGTTCCAATTTTAAAACTTTGCTCGTGGACACTGAAATTTGACTCCATGTCATTTTCAACTGTTACAAAATATTACTCCTCATCTGATTTTTTCAATTATTTTCTTTTAAATGTAATAATTTCACATCCTGCACAAAACTGGCAGTGGGCAGATTTGGCCTGTGGGCTGTAGTTTGCTGACCAGTGCTCTGGGGCATACTTAAGAAACTTGTAAGGAACAAGCTGGAATGAAGTAAGAAGGAGAGCGAATATGTTGAACAACAAAACCAAAATAAAAAATTCATCATAGGCTGAAAAGCAAATTCAGAAAGATTAGGATGAGATTGAACAGGGGTAACCTAGTCTTAATCCTACCCAGTTGGACATTATTTCACTCTGGAAACATTACTAGAAGTTATGGATCATATAAATAAGAGCCCAGAGCCTCTCTGAATGTAATATGGACTGCACATCAAGAAAACAGGTGAAACAATGGAACCATAACAATATTTATTTAGAGAAAGTGCAAGCAGTGGTTAGAATACAGGCTTAGGAGCTGGGTTCGAATCTCAACTTTGTCAAGTAGTGACCAAATGACTTTGGACAAGTTACTGACCCTCTTTGTGCCTCAGTTGTCTCACAAAAAGAGATATCTGCTTACCAGGTTTGTTGTGAGGTTTAAATTAGTATTAATACATACATGGTGCTTAGAAGCTAAGTGCTCTCACAGTCAAAAAATGTTAGCTACTACTTTGGACATTATTAAATTAAGCATCTATACCCTAATCATACATACAGAGGATGGAGGCACACAAGTACTTTGGCCAAATTCAATGAATGTGGGGTTTTAGTGAGAAACATTCATGTTTTTAAAATAAATTTATTTTGAGATAATTGCTGATTCATATACGTTGTAAGAGATAATACAGAGACATCCTGTATACCCTTCATCCAGTTTCCCTTCATAGTAACATCTTGCATAACTATAGTACAATAACACAACCAGAAGATTGACATTGGTACAATCCACAGAGTTCATTCAGATCTCACCAGATCTTCATGCACTCAAGTGTGTGTCTGGTATGCACATATGTGTGTGTGTGTATGTGTGTGTGTGTGTGTGTGTGTGTGTGTGTGTGTGTGTGTGTGTGTATCTAGTTCTTTGCCAAGCCTATTCTCCAGCAGGAGCATCTAGATAGAATATTAGGTCATCAATTCAGTAATTCAGATATTAAAGAACATAGTTGCATGAATTCCTGTAGATCACACACTTAAATATTACTACCAATGTATGCAAAGAAAGGGCCTCTATTGGAAATGCAGCACATCTGGATTTGACTTGGCTCCTTCTTTCCATTTTCCTCTATCACTCCTCACTCCCAAGGCTTTACTCTGAAGAACAAAGACACATGTGTAGAGACATTAAAAAATAAAATTTTCTTCATGCTTCATGCCAGACTACTGAGAAAGAGGTAGAAGGTTTAGTTCTTTTAGTACAGATTTTGAAAACACGTTTCGTCATCACCACAAGGGGCCTTTGAGTCTGGACTCTTTTTCACTTCAAGTTGGGCAAAGTGATCTGATCAACAAGGGCAGAGAAGGCCCTGCATACTCGCTCAGCTCCACAATACAGGTCCATATTTACTGAAGATTGCAGGTCTGAAAACAACAAACAGGAAAGTCCTTCAGAGAAAGCACCTGTAGGCTCTCAAGCTGATCTTAATAAAGCTCTAGCACAGAGAAGAAATAAAATCCATCTCTCTGCAGTTCCTGATGGCAATGCCCTTTCTCTAAGCTAGCTTGCAAATGAGATGGGTATCATTTACCATGATCAATTACTAATTCAACCAAGTTGTGGGTTCTTAAAGAGCATTTTCCCATAACTTCAAGCACGAATCTGAGTAGCCAGAAAGCCCAGTCTAGAGCAGTGGTTTTCAGACTCTGGTGTATGTTAAAATCATCTGGACAGTGTTAAAATAAATTGCTAGGTCCCACCCTCAGAGTTCTGATTCAGTATACATGATGGTTAATTTTATGTGTCAATTTGATTAGACTGTGGTGTCCAGATATTTGATCAAACATTATGCTTGGTGTGTCTGTGAAGGTGTTTCTGGATGAGGTTAACATTTGAATTGGTAGACAGAATAAAAGCAGATTGCCCTCCCTAATGGGATGGACTTTGTCCAGTCAACTGAAGGCTTGAATAGAACAAAAAGTCTGAGTAGGAGAATTCCTTCTGCCTTACTGTATTCAAGGTGAGACATGTTTTCTTCTGCCTTTGGACTCAAAAGGAAATATCAGCTCTTTCTAAGGCTTAAGCCTGCCTGCTTTTGCACTGGAACTACACATTGGCTCTTCTGGGCCTCCAGCTTGCTGACTACTGATCTTTAGACTTGCTAGCCTCCATAATTATGTGGGCCAATTCCTTAAAATGAATCTCATTCTATATCTATATATACATCCTGTTTGTTCGGTTGCTCTGGAGAACTCTGACTACCATAATACATCAGGGATGCGGCCCAAGAAATTATGCTTCTAATAAGTTCCCAGGTGATACGGATGCTGCTGGCCTAGGGAAGATGCTTTGAGACCTCTGCTCTATAGTTACTGATTAATGGTTTGAGTGGTCCCCTATGACCTATTGTAATAGGAATTGTGCTGTAGAAAGCGCTACAATTTGGCAGTTATTAACCAAAAGTTGGACATGCATAATTTTTAAGCTAAAAGTTCCATTTCTAAGAATTGATCCTACAAAGATATTTACGTATGAGTACAAAGATATATGCTATAAGAATACTCACCAAAACATTCTTATGATAATAAAAAATTGGGAGCAACTGAATTACACACCAATAAATAAATTATGATATATTTATACCCTGGGATATTATGCAGCACTTAAAAAACGACACTGACCAATGTCTAAGATATTTTGTCAAGCGGAAAAAGCAAAACAAGTACAACCTAACTTATGTTGAGAAAGTAAAGACACATATATGCAAAGAAAAAAGTCTGAAGGAAAAACTCACAAAACTGCCAACATTTTTTACCTCTGAGAAACAGGTGGCAGGGAGTGAAGGACATGATGATGAATTCATTTTTGAAAAACGTGCACTTAGGCATTTTAATTTTACAATGAGCATGAGGTATAATATTGTTTGTATAATTAAAAAAATAAGATCACAGGAAATAAAAATATGTAAAGGCTTAGTTTGTTATACACTTTAGTTACATGATTTATTATGGCTCCATCTGTGCTGTTTTCTGTTGAACGTAAGAGGAGAGGGTTCATGGCTCTTTTACTGTCTATTCTCTAACACTGCCCCAGAACTACAAGGACCTTGAATAAATAATATTTTATTGCCTGAATAAAAAACTTTGTCCAGAGGCAAACTTATTTTAGAATATTCTATTCCTCAGCCCACAGTTATAAAAACTTTAAATACAATAAAGAAATAGAGAAGCAATAATTCATTTCATACATCTGTTCTTTTTTTCTTGTTTGGTTGTTTTATTTTTAAGCTCTAGTCCCTTGAAATGTTAAAACTAGCCAAAGATATGCACCTAACACCAAGCATGTTGCTTGGCATAAACTTGGAATTCCATACATATAGGGACTGAATTAATATAGCATATAGTCAGAGGCCTAGTGAGATGTTAGACAAACCTGTGAAATCAACAGTCCAGAGGAAATCACAATGGGAGAATAATTCACTTGAATGTAGTTAACAATCTATCTGGTCTCTGAATGAATTTGGGATGTGAGAGAAGGCTATCAGAATGATGGGTATAGAGGTTTAAAAGTATTAGATTATCTACTCTATGATTACTCTTCTGGCAATTGAAATACTGAGCCCATGTCTTCCTTACAATAATAATTAATGAAGCAAACCAATATGTATTGAATACCTACTCTGGACTAAGACCTTGAGCTCCAGATTGTACATGTTGACTGTCACTCTGATATTTCCATCTGGATGTCTCCAAGCAATTCACACTTACTGTGTTCAAAACAGAATTTTTGATTTGCTGACCTCCCTCCATCTCAGCTTTCCCAGCTTTCCTTATAGCAATAAGTGTATGACAATCTTCCAAGTCCAAGCCGCCACCACCTGCCCTTCTCCAAGCCACTTTCTACACAATGACAAAGTGTTTTAAAAACATAAATTTACCCCTTTCAAAATGAATGCCCAGCATCAAGCACAGCTCTTGGCACATAATTAAATCTTGATGACTATTTGTTGAATGAATGAGTGAATGAAGGATGAACCAACTAGACATTTTTTTCTACCTTCATGGAGCTTAATGCTGGAACTCTTGTGTATCTTTTCCCATCAAGAAAAATTACTTCTACTTTTTCATATATATATGTGTGTGTATATATATGTACATATATATATCAGAGAGAGAAAGATTCACTAAGCGTTCAGTATATATCCTTAGGATTCCCAGGCAGCATTTGAGAAGTCTACCTTCTAAATAAGTGAGATAAAGATCCAGTGTTGAACTTCTCTTACCTGTGGTTGCTAAAGCACAGCTCTTTCTTTTTCTACAACCTGCTAAAGTCCAAACTTTATCTTCTGATTATTTAAAATAATAGTTTAGATGATGGTTGCAGGTGGGGAAGAAAGGAACAGGAATAATTCTTCCACATCCCCACCCTCAACCATGCCCTGCTAATCCCATCATCACTCCCTCACCTTCCCTTCTCATCCTTGAAACCTACTGTGGTAAATGGATGGCAAAGAGGGGTGGAAGAGAGGCTGGGGAAAGAATTTCAGAGATGTAAGTAGGAAATTTCGCTCAGAAAGGGAAAGAAAATAATTTAATGAGAAAGTAAGACTAGAGCATTAAGGTTTTTTTTTTTTTTTTTGTCATCACAGAAGCAAGTAGTGTTAGATGCTCTTTCAAATCTAATTCCTTTACTGCAAATTTGAACAAAATGTTTGCTACTGATTTTCAGTCCAACATGCGGAATTTAAAGAGGTTTGGGGAACCCCTTCTACACACTTTCTCTTTTCCATTAAGCTCTCAGGGTCTCCTGAAATCCTATTATCCTAGATCTTGATATTGAAAGACTCTATTCAGTTAATGTCAACAACTGCCCCCAAACTGACCATCATGCTTGCCGTTTTCGTCTTATTAAGTCTTAAGTCATATAAAGTTCATCTTATTATCCAAAATGTGTTGACTCCTTGGCAAAGCTCCAATTCAAAAAGCTAGTCAGCTACTAGGATAATCACACACTGGGTGAATATGTTGACAGTCTGAGCAAATCTTAGTATATTACAAACAATAGATCTTTCTAATTTTTCCAACAATTCTCAAATTAAAAAATAAAAAGCAGGGGCAGTAAAACGATTAGAAACTTCCTGCTATTATCAGATGCATCCGTAACAGAGATAGAAATAAAACAAAAATGACCAATACCTTAATTTAGTTTGTTTGCCTTTCCACATCTTCATATGTGTGGTTATCACATTTCTGTCTCTGATTACGTTTGCTGTGATTTTGATAAGCATGCATAAATTATGGGGTGTATTTTTATAATCCATATTGCCAGTGGCTAAGTAGAGTTTACAAACAGAATCGTATTCAATACCTGATTGAATAAGGATACAAACTTAGTAAGAAATATTTGAGTGAAGAATGGCAATGTTTATAAATGTAGATATTAGCCATGAAGATTAACATAGATCCTATGCTTAAAAGCCTCAAAGAAATAAAACTGATATAAAAGAAATGACTATAAATTTAAATCTTGTCAATTAGTACTCACTGAATTATCACAAAGTATCCAATGCAGTATAGTAACAAAAAGGGAAAGATGTACTTTCCTGCTAATATCATAAGCACTTTTGTATAATAATGCATACTATCTACAGAAGCATCTCAATGGTTCTATTTAAATTGTAAATGGAAGCAGAGGTAAATTTTTTGAGAATATATCTTTTATATTATCTACAAGATTGGATAATGCTAACTGCGTCTTTATACATTATTGCATTATCTGGATTTAAAAATAAACTTTGCCTTTTCATGATTTCCCTTTAAATGATATAATGGTGGGTGTATACGTAGATACAGATACATTTATATGTATAGACCTTGATAAAGTTACTTAAAATATGCATGGATTTTTTAGGTATCAAACTGCATGCAGTGCTGGGATATTGTCTCCCAAATATGTGTAGTAGACCTAGTCTGTTAGGAATCTGAAATGTACGATATAGCCTACTACATTTGTGAGGGCTGACAATATTTTAAAAATCAACAGCTTTCAATAAACTCAATTGGAGAAACAAAAACAAAAAATAAAATTGAGATGAATATGTGAAATCCTAAAATAGTTTCTAAAATAAAAGTCAAATTTTTATGTGAAATTTTCCTAAAAAGGTCAAGTGGATATTGACTTTGCTTTGAATACTCACCATGACCCCACTGATGTTTAGATGGAAATAAGTGGGTGGAATCTTGTGTTGGCCTAAGAATCAGGCACAAGGAGTTCTCATCCAGTCTTTGTCTCAGGCAGCCTGAGCATGCTTCTGGTATCTTTGTGATCTTGTTTTCTCTAATACAGGATTATAATTCCAGCTCTCTTCACAGTAGATATTTTTAGAATCACCAAGTAATTACTTCATTGACTTGGCTCTACCAAGTTCAATATATAACTGACATTATCATGTTCCCATTTTATAGCTCATCAACTATTATGGGCTGAATTGTGTCTCCCTCCCCAAATTCATATACTGAAGTCCCACTCCCAGTATCGCCAAATGTGACTATATTTGGAGATAGAGTCTTTAAAGAGTTAATTAAATTAAATGGAGTTTATGTGGCTGGATCCTAAACCAATATGAGTAGTGTCCTTATAAGAAGAGGAAATTTGGATAGGGACATGCACAGAGGGAACATGGTATGAAAACACAAGGAGAAGACAGCCATCTACAGCCCAAGGAGAGAGGCCTCAGAAGACACCAGCACTGCTGACACCTTGATCTCAGACTTCCAGCCTCCAGGAGTGTGAGAAAAAACTTTTTTAAAAATTGTTTAAACCACCCGATCTGTAATATTTCATTATGGCAGTGCTAGCAAACTAATACACCAACTCAGAAATATTTTGGGAAGGCCTTCCTTGATGCAGAAACGCATGAGAATGTTATCCTTGTTTTATCACCAGTCTCTATATGATCACGCCAACATAAAAGGTCTTACACTTTCTTAAAAAGAAATGGATACAGATATAGATATATTAAGATGACAAAATACTCTATAAATAAGACAGTGTCACTGTAAAACAGGATAGCTATAATAAAGAAGTATTAATAAAGAATTATTAATTAATAAAGCTATAATAAAGAAGTATATCATTAACAATGAGATATAACTTATGAAGGTGATGATGATGATGGTATTACTAATCATACAGAGACCTTAATCAATTATCTAGAAAGACAGCATCATTCTTATCCCAATTTTTTTTTTTTTTTTTTTTTTTAGCAGTACGCGGGCCTCTCACTGTTGTGGCCTCTCCCGTTGTGGAGCACAGGCTCCGGACGCCCAGGCTCAGCGGCCATGGCTCACAGGCCCAGCCGTTCCGCGGCATGTGGGATGTTCCCAGACCGGGGCACGAACCCGTGTCCCCTACGTCGGCAGGCGGACTCTCAACCACTGCGCCACCAGGGAAGCCCCTCTTATCCCATTTTTAAATGGTAACCTCAGGCTGCCCAGTTATATATGTTTTAGTACTATTGATAATAACAATTACAATAACAAAAGAATAGGTATTTATTGAATTCTTGGTATGTGCCGGGTGCTATACTAAAACTTCAATGGCTTATCACTTTTAAATCTCACAATGACCCCATCAATTAGGCAACACTAGAAATCAAGTTCAGAGAGATTACTAATGTCCAAAAGACTCACAACTCTGTTACTCACTAGATGAATCGTAGCTGTAGGGCTAATACAGGGCTATAGAATCTAGTGTCTTAAAAGGCAGGCTGACTCCCTGGCCATCACTATCTCTAGTGATTGTGAAAAATCTTACCTGAAGGCATTTCTAGAGTGAAGGCGTCCATGAGTTTTGACAACAGTTCTTGCAGTTCCTCTTCCTCCAGCTCATCCTTTCCCTCCTGGATGTTAACTGCCCCTTTCCTTTCCACAGGTGCCAGGGCAGGACTGTTCATTTCAGCAGGGGCAATTTGGGAGGTGTCCTGCAGCAGTCCTTCCTGGGAACTGGGTAGGGAACTAAAGATTTCTTTCGAGGTCTTCTGTGCTTGGCTTCGTGCCCTGGGGCTTTGCGTTGACCTTGGCTGCAAAATGGCCTCTGGTGATTCTGAGTTTGATAGGACATGTTGTGCATGTGCTGGACCTTGGTAACTTCCATCAGTCACAGGGGACTTAGGAAGTATTTCCTCTTCTGAAGCATCCTCAGTGGCGCCCGTGACCTGGGAAGGCTCTCCTCCCCTCTGAAAGCTTTCTTCACCATTTCCATGGTCACCCTCGGCAACCATATCTTGCCAGGAAGATGAAGGATGAAGGGGCTGCAACACTGCCTGGGTAAAGAAAACTTTATTTATGAAGAAATGAACATTTATCTCACTTTTTCATTATGCATTAAATTTGAATATTCTAACAGGAAATTTTAATGCAAGATTTTCTTTTTTGTCTCTAAATACATTGCTATTAATTTTATTTTGCGCTGTTAATTCGATGTCAACCTAAAGGTAGAACAGCTCAGATTCTAAAACATCACAGAGAATAATCACAAGCAGTTTGGGAAAATGCTAGGTTCTGAAAGCTCAGGTTCTAAAAATATCATAAGGAATATCTGGAAATGTCAGGATATCTTGGATTGATAGATAAAAAAGCATTACAATAAAACATCCATAATGATCCATTTAGGTAGGTATGTTGTGAGGGGTTTCATAATAAGCCATAGGGATAAAATCTGGGGGACATGCTCTCTGCAAAGCACAGCCCTCAAAGTGTGGTCCACAGACTCCTGGAGGTCCCCGAGACCCTTTCAGGGGTCCATGAGGTCAAAATTATTTTCACAATAACACTTAGAGGTTATTTGTCTCTTCATTGTGTTGACATCTGCACTGATGGTGCAAAATCAAGAGTAAGTAAAGCTAAAGTTGTTGGTGTTTTTACTGCACATCAAGGCAGCATCACCAAGCAGTGCTAGTAGTGACGGCATTCTTACCATCGTGTACTTGCAGTTAAAAAAAGAAAAGGCAGCCCCTCTTAAGAATATCCTTGATGCAGATGAATGGATAAAGAAGATGTGGTATATACACACAGTGGAATATTACTCAGCCATCAAAAAGAATGAAATAATGCCATTTGCAGCAACATGGATGGACCTAGGGATGATTATGCTAAATGAAGTCAGAGAAAGACAAATGTCATATGACATCACTTATATGTGGAATGTTAAAAAAATGATACAAATGAACTTATTTACAAAACAGAAACAGACTCACAGACATAGAAAACAATCTTATGGTTACCAAAAGGGAAGGGGGGGGAGGGATAAATTAGGAGATACACACGACTGTAAATAAAATAGAGAAACAGCAAGGGCCTACTGTATAGCACAGGAAACTATATTCAATATCTCGTAACAACCTATATGGAAAAGAATCTGAAAAAGAATATATGTATTTATGTATAACTGAATCACTTTGCTGTACACCTGAAACTAACACAACATTGTAAATCAATTATACTTCAATAAAAAAGAAAAAAAAGACTATTCTTGAAGGTGTAGCAAAAATTCTTATTTTTCTTAGTAACACGTGTCTTCTTAATATTATATGTGATGAAATGGGAAGTATGCATAAAACACTTCTTATGTTTACTGAAGTATAAAAGTTGCCTCTTGTGCAAAAGAATTAGACGGGTATTTGGCAAACATTTTTTCAAAAATGAATGAAGTGAGACTGTGACAGTAAAGAAAACAATGATATGTGTTGCCAATTTTAACAGTTGAGCTTTTAAGCGAAAATTAGAATTTTGGAAAACTTGCATCCACTACCATGAGCTTGCTTGCTTTCCAATTCTTAAAGACTTTTCTGATGAGATTCATGGTAGTATTAATGAATATGATTTTTTATGATTTTTTAATGATTTTTTAAAATCTTGTATAATGAAATGGGTGAGCATTGGGAAGTTCGGCATAGCTTGGTGAACTTCCAAATGACCAGTGTATGACGGTATAAAATCATGCCTGGATAGAAGATTCATTCAAAAAGCACAACAGAATATTGTATTTTAATGAAACACGGTGTGAAAGAGATATGGTTTCAGAATCAATATTGCAACCATCCTTTAAAAAACAATCATTTATCATGTTTTGGTGTAGTATCAAAGAAGGTCTCCAATTATCTGAAAAGGCTATTAAAATACTCCTCTCTTTTTCAACTGCAAATCTGTGTGAGGTCATATGTTTTCATATTCTTCAGCCAGAACATCTTGCAACAGATCAAATGCTGAAGCAGTTAGGAAAAATGCAGCTGTCGTTTCTGAAGCCAGCCATTAAAGAGATTTGTAAAAAACGTAAAACAATGCCAGTCTTCTCATTAAATATATATAAATATATATAATTACTATTTAAAAATGTTCCATATATAATGGGTTTATTATTTGCATTTTCAAATTAGTTAATAAATTTATTTTAAAACCACTTATCAGTTTTAATTTTGATTAGGGTAAACAGCAATAGATATAACCCACAGAAGCTCCTTGGGATCCTCAAAAAATTGTAAGTCTCTAAAAGGGATGCTGAGACGAAAGGTTTAAGGATCAATGCTATAAAGGACGTCTTTGCCCCAGGTCTCTTGTTTCTAAATGGTACCGATGCTGTTCTCTCCCAATGGCACTTCCTTCGCCAAAGTGGAAGATATCGTCTGGCTGATGAAAAGGGGAGTTGGTCAGGGTATGGAGACAAGAGGGAAAGGGAAGAGGCTGATCAGAGCGAGGTGCAAAGCCTCAGGCTGCAGCCGACCCTCAGCCAGAAGATTCTAGGTCAGACTTCCAGATGACCCAGATGGCCAGTGTCTCCCACATTCTATACCTGTAGATTCTGTCCCATTAGCTGTAGCTTCGTCCACAGACTGTCCTGGTTGGTTGTGAGTTCGTGAATCTTTGTTTCAAATCTGCAACTTTTTTCTTCCTGGCAGGCATATATGGCTTGCAACTTGTCTTTGTATTGGTTTAACTGTTTTTTAAGGAGCCTGCAAAGAGGACAGGTCTGAGTGGGTTGGAAGGGCAAGAGATCAGCACAGCAAGATGCAAGAGCCCTAGCGAGATGTACCCCGGGTCCTCTCTGGGAGAAGATGCCGGAGTAGCCTGCGCCTCGACTATTACCTAACATTGATCAATCCTGCTTTAAACTGTTTGTTCACCATGTACAGCTGTCCTTCGTGTCTATTATATACACAATTCCCCCAAGAATTTCATTGGTTTTAGAGGTGTTTTCAAAAACTCGTCATGCATGTTATGGATTACTTTTGACAGCATACCTTCATCAGCTCCTTAAATGCTAATATTGACTTTATTCATTATCCTTTTGTCCAGAAACACTGCATTTAGAATGACAGCATACATGTCATGGCTAAATATCAAACACCCGACCAAGACCACAGGGAGGGAACAATGATGCAATTTGTGAATTGTGGGTCTTGGCTTCTCTTCCTAAGTCTAGTTGTTCATTGGTTTCAGAATGAACCAAGTAGTCAGGGTAATTCTTTTAAAACAGAAGGCAGGGGACTTCCCTAGAGGTCCAGTGGTTAAGACTTCGCCTTCCAATGCAGGGGATACGGGTTCGATCCCTGGTCAGGGAGCTAAGATCCCACATGCCTCATGGCCAAAAACCCAAAACATAAAACAAGCAATATTGTAACAAATTCAATAAAGACTTTAAAAACGGTCCACATCCAAAAAAAAAAATCTTTAAAAATTTAAAGAAAAGAACCACAAAGAAAACCCATAGATCAGATCACGTTATTCCTCTGCTCAAAGCCCTCCAATGTTCCCCTCCTTATTTAGAATAAACCAAAGTCCTTATAGAGGCAGCCAAAGCTGAACAAGATGGCCAAGACCCTCCGCTTCCCTCCCTGACCTCATCTCTGCTTTCTCTTACTCACTGTCTGTCCTTCAGCCACGCAGAGCTTCTGGCAACTCTTCGAACACACTGGGCATGTTCTCCCCTCAGAGTTGGCTCTCTTGGCCCCCAATGCCTCCTTCCCCCAGGTTCTTGCCCAGCTCATCCCCTCATCTTTAAGTCTTTGGTCACCATCATACTCTCAGTGAGGCTCTCCCTCACTGCTCTACTTGAAACTGCAAACCAGAACTCCCAACCTCGCCTCTATCACCTCCCATCTCCTTCCCTAGTCCTTCCCATCTCCTTGTCGCCATGGATTTTTGCCGTGTGTAATTGCTACAGAACATGATGCGAGCTTAGATTTTGACTTAGTCTCGAGCCTTCAGACTTCTGCACAGTCACTTCATATGACATGCTACCTGTTTTACTTGTTATTTTACTCATATCTTACTTACTGTATTGTTTATTGTCTCTTTATTCTGGCAACTTTTTTTCTGTTTTGCTTCTTGCCATATCCCCAGGCCCAGGCCTAAACTAGTTCCTGTTACAGTGTATGTATACAGTGAAAATTGGCTTTTTCTAAAGTACAGTCTTATTCTTTGACCGGTGCTGTTGTCATATTTGTGGAAGTTGCAGAAATTGGCTCCCTGGTAGGAAACGCAACAACATTTCTCAGTGTTAGAGCCTTTGAAATTCTTAATTGCCACAGATCTTGGAGAGGTCTTGGAATTTAGCTGGGGCTCCTATCCGAAGCAGGCATCTCTAAAAGATGGCCCTCAAACTTCCAGGCAGCCACACAGGTGAAAGAGGAGTCTGATTCTAAAATCCTTGATTGTAATTGGAGTTTCAAGCCCTTCTTTATGATGGACTTTGCAGAAAGGAGTCAGCCCAGGGATTTTATATAGCAGACAACAAAGAAACATTCTCAGAAGGCCTCTCTAGACAGTATTTTCTATACTTAGAGTGTTGTGCTTGTTATGACCAGTAGTGACATCAGTTTATCTTTCTCCCATGCTGTCTATCACCCACATCCCCTTCCTCCTTTCTGGCCCATCCACCGTGTTCGAACATCTAGAAGACATGCGTTCCCATCCTTCCACAATCCAGGTGAACGGAGGGAAAGCCCTATCGGAAGTGTAGCTTTTTCTACTGTTTTTTTTGTTTGTTTTAATGGAGAAATCCTTGGAGAGACTCCAGTGAACATGATTTACCCAATGCCAATATTTCCAGCAACTGGGAGCCCCATACTTTCAAGGTAAATATCCACTGTTATCAAAACAGTTTAGATTATTTGAGAAATAATTCCTTTCAAATGATCTGAAACCTGTCTTTCCAAACTTTTACATCTTTATATGCAGTTCTGCTTCTTGGAGCTAAGGAGCTTGAATCTCCCATCATCTCCCATCTACCAGGTCTTCAAATACAACACAAAGGCAAGTTAAGTCACCAGGCGAGTTAATCACGCACAGAGCAGTGGAACATTACTTTTCTTGATCAGCACCTAGCATAGAGTAATAAATAGATAACTAATAATTGAATGATACTCTTTCTTGTAATGTAGTCTGAGACTGCATTGCTTTTTAAATCATCAGTGACAAATTGTGGGCTGTTACTGAACTTACAGTTGACTACATATCTCAGGTCTTTCCACCCTATTTGTTGTGAACCTGGGCCTATAATTGTAGGATTTGCATTTAATCTTTTAAAATTTGGTCTTTATTAATTGTCCCACTATCCCAGACTATGATATCTTAGTGATTCAAGACTGTCATTTAGCTTATTATCTATGCCTTTTGGTATCATGTCACACACATTTGAGTAGCATGCTCTCTACTATTTTATCCAAATCATTGATACAAATAACGGGGCAGACAGGAACAAGGATAAAGCCTTCACATAGATTTTACTCACTAATCAGGCTCACACTGGTATTCTTTGTGTTGATAAATACCTTACTAGGAGACCAATGGTGTATGTAGTGGGTATGAATTATATAAAAGGGAATCATCTAGTTTAAGATAATTGTTTGAGGGAATTATTTTAAGAATTAAGTTTTAAAGAATTAAATTTCAAAATTTCCTTTTTATTTCTACATTTTAAGTTTCAAAATTGCCTTTTTATTCCTATACTATTTTCCTTAATTTTATTTCTAATTTATTTTTCTTATACCATGAAAAAGATCAAAATTGTTTTTAACATTTAAATTATTATTAAATTACTTTAAAAGTGTTATTAAGCTTCTTTTCATGGTATAAGTCACAGAATTTTAAAATGTTCGTTATCTTTCATACCTTTGCATTAGGAAGCACATCTCATCATATATATATATATATATATATATATATATATATACATACATACATACATACATATACATACACATATATATTAGATGCTCAGTAAATTTACTGATGACCTATTTTTATTTTAATACATATTTATTAATATATATTTACTCATTAATTTATTGAGCATCTACTAGATACCTAGCATTGTGCCTGCAAACAAAGGTCTTCCCTCAGGGGAAACTTCTTATTGAGGAGCCAGGAATTTTGTCTTCTAAAGGAAGACATGACACAGGAACTCAAGGGATGATTAGCCCTGGGACTTCCCTGGTGGTCCAGTGGTTAAGACTCCGCGCTCCCAATTCAGGGGGCCTGGGTTCCATCCCTGGTCAGTGAAGTAGATCCTGCATGTCGCAACCAAAAGATCCTGCATGCCACAACTAAAGATCCCGCTTGCTGCAACTAAGACCCGGCACAGCCAGATAAATAAATATATTTTTTAAAGGAATAATTAGTCCTTTGAGACACAATAAGATGGTAGACAGTTTCCAGCCAGCCTAGTAAATCTTCGAGAAAGTTAGATACCGTTGGAGAAATGTACTGATTTATTTTAGAAGCCGTAAGACACACACAATGCTTCAATGAAAATGCTTAACCGAATTTCAAGGAATAAAATCACTCAATCAAAACCCCCAAACTTAATGTAATTATCTGGGTGGTTTTAGTTATACTTAACTACTCAAATAGAGTCAAAGCCCCCTTTTACCTTCATACTGGAATCATAGCATTTCTCTGTTTAAGGAATGTCTTCCAAATTAAAGAGAAAAAAAGAGCACTGTAAAAACTTTGTAGAATTTCTTCCTCTAAAAGCGAAGCAAAATGCTATTGATGGGTCTCTGCTGTTAGTATTTGTCCACACGTGGTTCCTACCTTCTGTCCCTATGGAGAGCATTAATGGATTCGTGAGTCCTCCACAGTTCATTCCTAATGCTGACTATGGTCTAGAGAAGCGAGAAATAGAGAAAATAAGTTTTTGGGTTGAATTTAACCCATATTCCTAAAAATTCATAATAACATGATAATGATATTTCAAAAAAATTTCTTTTTCAAAAAGTGACTGTCGGGCTTCCCTGATGGCGCAGTGGTTGAGAGTCCGCCTGCCGATGCAGGGGACACGGGTTCCTGCCCCGGTCCGGGAAGATCCCACGTACCGCGGAGCGGCTGGGCCCGTGAGCCATGGCCGCTGAGCCTGCGCGTCCGGAGCCTGTGCTCCGCAACGGGAGAGGCCCCAACAGTGAGAGGCCCGCGTAAAAAAAAAAAAAAAAAAAAAAAAGTCACAGTAGTCTTTTGCCCGAGTTAGGCTGCTGCTCAGAACGTCTCCTTCTCTAAAGGCATCTGCAAAAAGCAGTTGGGTTATTTTATTTCTCTTGGCTCAAGAAATCTTTCACTTCTACCTTCCACCTTCTACTGAGAGTTTCTTATCTTTCCATTGCTTGTGTACTGGGACTCATCACTACTCTTTGCATTCACCAAGTCTCTTTGAGTTAATAATGATCAGCTCAGTTCTCATCTAGGATTTTCTCACCAAACCTTATCTCTCAAATCACAGTCTGGTTCCTGAATTGCACCCCAAGAGCAAGTCCTGACCTGACCCAGCCTGGCCCAGGCTCCTGGGGCACCATGTACCAGCCCATGGCACCCACTCATCTGAATGGGAGGTTGGACTTCATTACTCTACATTTATAAGCAGCTGTGGCTTTACTCTGTGGCCTTTTCTGCTCCCTACAAATGATCTGAAGAGGAACTGGCCACCTTGAGAACATTCTTCCATAGGAACAGCCTATGAGAGTAGGGAAGAGAGTAGGGAAGGGAGAAAAAGTGAGCTACAGACTTGAAGTCACATTCTCTGGTTGTTACATGCTCTCTGTGGCCCTTCCGAGTGACCGGTGCCTGTCTGCCTCTTCACTGAAATATTCAAACAGTTTCTACATGCCTAGCATAGATCACTTTGAATCAGCGAGCTTTACATCATTAATATCAATGTTATCATATGGTACATATCGTTATGCAGCTGAGAAGCATTTCAGGTTAGCACATATGGACCTACCATGGTATATCCAGAGAATAGATACCGTGGTTTATTTAGTCATTTGCAATGGAAGGACACTAGGCTGTTTTCAACTTTTCAGAATTATAAACAATGTTGCAATGAACAAAGTGGTACATGCCTCCTTGCACATACATGTGCAAGGTTCCCAGGTTTTAAGTTTAATAGATACTAATAATTTGCCTTCTTTGGGCACACACACGTACGAATATTTGAATATTGGGATGCACAGTATAAGGTCTACAAAGATATACCCCAAAGAGATTACCTCTGGAAAACTCGGGACCAGGTGTGGGCTGGGAATTATGGTTGAAAAGGACTTTACCCCTATCTGTAATATTTTAACTTTCTATAAGGCAAACAGATTCAGGTCTTATTTGTATAATTAAAAATGTTTTTCTTTTTAATCAGAGAAAGAAATGTATTACATACAAAAGATAGGCTGTAGCAACTTTAAAAATGAGAAAGAGGTGACAGGGAGTAAAAAGAAAGTGAAATAAAGGAGGGAAAGCAAAACCTCTCTTAAATTTCTCGTCTCAGAACAAAGCAAAGTTAAAGCGAAACAAACAGTCGCATTGTGAAAATGGCTTTTTTTCTTCTTTTATTCGAAGCAGGAAATGGAGCAGCTCTTCATTTGTCCCCGAACATGTAACTCCTGCTCTCTGCCCGGCACTCCAGCCAGAGGCATTCTTGGATGTGCAGTGAGGGGTGTCTGAGTGGTGCAGCTGCATGAGCTGCTGATGAAAACGCACACAGACCTGAAAAACCTCACCCAGAGGCAGCGCACAGGCTGCTCATTCCTGGGTGGTCACAAGACTTACTCTCTTCACACTTCTACCAGGAACAACTGCAATATGAGAACTCTAATTTCTCTTTGATGATCGAAAAACATCACAGATGATCATATTTTGAAGACCTCCCTTACGATCTTGACTGTACTGATTACAATGATGAAGGGACACCTACAAGTGGAGTTGCACATGGGAGGGCAAGTCAACAACTGATTGAAAACATGTTAAAGGAGCTGCAGACTGTACGCTTAAAAAAAAAAAAAAAAAAAAAAAAAAAAAAAAAGATTTTTGCAGACTGTACGCTTAAAAAAAAAAAAAAAAAAAAAAAAAAAAGAAGAAGCATTTCTAATTCCTTTGATGAAAAAATTTCACTGGGATTTTTTAAAAAAAGTTTCTTGTCTCTTATGTTTCTTTCACTTTCCTCTCTCATCTCTTCCCTTTGACAATTCCTGAACATTTTCTTTATGTACGGCTGAACTAATTTTCCCTTTTTCCCTACTTTTTAATTACATCGACTCTTAGATACTGAATAGTCTTTAAGGTATTGTGGGCAGAAGAAAGCCTTGTCTGTAAGTAAGCTATATTTAGAAGTTTCAGGCAGAGACTTAATATCTATGGACACTGGAGTAATTTAAAAATGTGAAAGTTGAACACAGCTTCCCTTTAGGATGTAGACTTGGGAAGAGTCCCCTCAAAGCTAAACTTTATCCATTAATTGTGCCTTAATTGTTCTTTCCGCCTTCGGACTCACCTGATGATGTGTGCTACTGCCGTTGGTTTGTTGAGCCAGAGATACTCTTTGAGGTACTTGTTTGAAGGCCTCTGTGGCTGCTGTTTCTACTGGTCTAGTTGGACTTACATACCTTGGTGCTTCAGATCTATTGTACTGAATGGAGAGCCTGTTATAAAAGTAGAATTTTATGAGAGGTTGTAATAATTTTTAATGATCAGGTATGACGTCGAGGAGAGTCTTTTTAGAAAATGTCAAATCAGCTATTCAATTTAATATCCAAAAATAGCAATAAAGTAGTTCAACTTTTTCCTCTGTGCTCTTTTCCAACTACTTAGTTGATACAGAGCTAAATAGCCAATAATAGGAACAAAAATTCCATTTCCCTCCTTCTTGATAATCTAGAAATGAGAATGCAGAGAAGTTCAGGGATGACTACAGAAAATCCCCCAGGTCATCTTGTCCAGGTCAGACACTAGGGGTTCTAAGTGCAGATGTGTGTTTATTATGTCATATCTAAGAGAGCATAGAATAGAGTAGACTATTTTAAGGTCAGGCATATTCCATTTTATACAATTCCATTTAATTTCATTCCCTTATTCAAAAACTATTTGAAGCATCTTACCATCTTGAGTTATTGCAGATAAAAAGACTTCTTTTAAAAAAAGCAGAGAACTCCATGCTCACAGAGACTTTACATGTAATGAGCAGACAAATACACAATCATTTCTGACATAGTGCGATTATTTCTACAGAATGCAATGAGAGTATAGGGAAAG
>NW_006797957.1:826536-833516 GCF_000442215.2 Lipotes vexillifer | reverse complement strand
AGGGAAAGAAGCGATTACTCTGGTACACTTTAATTATGTGTTTAAGGAGTGGGCACTTTGGGGTAGAAAAAAGCATAACCCATGACTTCTTTGTCACACAGCTTCTGAGTAACACACTCTATTCCTACCCCGTCTCAAATCATTTTAACACCTTGGGGTTGTTCAACACCATTTTCTGCATTCACACAGATGCTTACAAACAGCAAAGTACATACTGAATTTGTTTTTGAAACAAAAATGGCATCATTCCATACACATAATTCTGCCACTTGCCTTTTTCTCTTAATGTATGATGATGAATGCCCTCTAGTATAGTAGATAGGTGCTAAAATTTGTCCTTAGGTAGATTCACTATGTTCTCCTGTATGTTGTATTGTATATAATCGACCATTTTTCTACCAGTGTATCTTCAGTTTGTTTGTTAGTGCCCCACCCTCCAATGCTACAATGTTTACCTTATTTTCTATGTAGTAGTGCTCTTATCCCTATAGGACAGAGTTCCAGAAATGGATCAAGGGCCAAATCTTGCGTACATTTTTATGCTTAGTAGGTACCATTCTTCTAAAGCCAATCTCTCCACATGTGCATGGATTCCATCCCCCCTTGGCTGCCGAATGACACTGCTCCAACAATTCCCCTCTCTTGCACCAGATCATCAAGTTTTCCCGCTACAAACTCATCCCCTTCACTATACTAACATGCCGTTATTTTCCCCATCATAACCAAACATTTCTCTTAACTTCATATACTCTACTACCTACACTAGCTCTTTGTTCCCTCTATAGTAAAAAACAATCCTGCAAAGAATTTTCTTGTTTGGTATCTTGAATTCCTCAACTCCCATTCTCTCTTAAACTGCCTCCGGTCTGATTTTTTGCTACAACCACTGTCCTACAATACTCTTTTTGAGGTCATCAATGAGTTCCTCAGTGCTAAATCCAAAGGTCAATGCTTACTTGACCTAGCAGCAGCATTTGACACCGTAGACCATGCCCTCTTCCCTGAAACACTCTCTTTACCTGCCTTCCAGGATTCCTCATTCTTGGTTTTCCTCTTGCCTCACGCATCACTCTTTCTCAGCCTCCCTTGCTGGTTTTTCACCTTCTCTCCAACTGTGTCATGTGGACTGTCCCATGGTTCAGTTCTCGGTTTTCCTCTCTTCTCCATCTACACTGTCTATTTGGTGATCTCATACAATCCCAGGGCTTTAAAAACCATGTATGTCGGGCTTCCCTGGTGGCGCAGTGGTTGAGAGTCCGCCTGCTGATGCAGTGGTCGCGGGTTCCGGAGCCTGTGCTCCGCAACGGGAGAGGCCACAACAGTGAGAGGCCCGCGTACCAAAACAAAACAAAAACAAAAAAAACCATGTATGTCAAAAATTCACAAATTTGATCTCCGATAGACTTTCTCCCAAATTCCGGACACGAATGGAAAACTGCCTACTCAACATCTCCATGTGGATGTCTGAGAGACACGTCAATCTTAACATGCTCCAAACTGAATTCCTGATCTTCCCCTATCATACTGTTCCACCGATAGCCTCCCCCATTTCAGATGACAGCAACTTTATCCTTCTACTTAATATAGCACCACCATGACCGTACATCTAGTATATGCACAAGAATTGACCTCTAGATCTGAGGAAGAGAATATAAATTTTATTAATTGATTCAAGTATATAAGGAAACCTAATATGTGACAAAGTTGGTATCTCATTGAAGTGGGAAAAGATAAGATTGGCTATCCATCTGAAAGAAAGCAAGCTAGACCTTTGCTAAAATAAATTTCAAATGGGTTGAACATTTAAATTAAAATTCAAAATAGGAACATTAGGAAAAAATTTAGGAAAATATTTATATAGCCTTGCTTCTACGCTGCCCCCTTTAGGCTATTGTCAATATTTCCTCCTTCGTTCCATTCAGCCACACTAGCCTCCCTGCTGTTCTTTGGAGCTGCCAGGCACACTCCCGCTTTGAGCTGGCTGTCTCAGTTAGCAGTATGCTTTCGCAGGTACCTGTAAGATTTACTCCCTCACCTCCTTCAAGGCTTTGTTCAAATGTCACCTCTCACTGAGGACCACGAAGACCACTCAGTTTAAATTTGCTACCAACACTCCCTCTAAGTCTTGCTCTCTCTTACCTGGCTCTTCTTTCTTTCTTTTACTTTAGGACTTTTAGCTCCTAATATACTATTATAATTCATGTATATGCCTATTTTTAATTGTCTAGTTTCCCCAGTAGAATGAAAGCTCCGTGAGATCTTCATCTCTTTTGTTCCCTGATATATCCCAAGTGCCTAGAAGAGTGTTCGCTAAAGATTCATTGAATGAATTATTTTTTCAGATTATTTTCTGAAAAGTCTATAGCCATTTGTACTTCGGCCACATGTCCAGAGCACCTAATTTCTTCCACGTTCACCAGCCCTGGACGTTATTCACTCACTCTTTGCCACTCTGTTAAAGAAAGTGATAATATCTCATTGTTCCTTTAATTGGCATTTGTCTAACCGCTAGTTAAGATGAGCATATCCTTGTGTGTTTCATGGCCATGTGGAATTCCTCGTCTGTGATTTTGCCTATTTATATACTCGGAGTCGTTTCCTCCTCACCCTCGCTCTCCTCTTCCTCATTTTTTCCTTCCTTATTTCCGTTTCCTTCTCCTCTTCTTTCTTCGTTTCCTCTTTTTCAGTTTTTCCTATCACTTTGTAGGGACCTTTCCATCGCATAGTTTATCCTCTTAGTGAAAATATTTTTCCAAGTGTGAGACTTTTTTGATTTTGTTTATAATATCATTTACCACGGGAAAATGTCTACATTCTCATGTCGTCATATGTATGTGTGTTTCTATTACTTCATGATTCCTTATTTTGTTGTCTTGCTTAGAAAGGTCTCCTCTGACCCCAGGTTTCCTCAGTTTTTCTAATATTTTTATTTTAAACTATTTTTACATTTAAGCTTCAATCAATTTGGAATTTATTTTCGTTTATGGGGCAAAACAATGGATACCTGATGGATAGCCAGTTATGCATCTTTTTCCAACGAACTGAAATACCACCTTTCTCATATGTTAGGCTCTCATTTATGCTTGGATCATTAATCAAATTTTGTATTCTTGTCTTCAGATCAATACACCCATTTCTGATTTATACTATATTATTTGGTCATGGTGGCTCTAGAGTAAGTTCTAACATCTGTTGAAGAACAACCCTTCTCACAATTTTTTTTTAACATCTTTATTGGAGTATAATTGCCTTACAGTGTTGTGTTAGTTTCTGCTGTATAACAAAATGAATCAGCTATATGTATACATATATCCCCATATCCCCTCCCTCACACCCTCCCTATCCCACCCCTCCAGGTGGTCACAAAGCACCCAGCTGATCTCCCTGTGCTATGCAGCTGCTTCCCACTAGCTATCTGTTTTACATTTGGTAGTGTATATATGTCCATGCCACTCTCTCACTTCGTCCCAGCCTACCCCTCCCCCTCCCCGTGTCCTCAAGTCCATCCTCTACGTCTGCGTCTTTATTCCTGTCCTGCCCCTCTCACTATTTTTTATTTCCACAATTTTAAATATCCTTGTACCTTTATTATTTCAACATGTCTTCAAATTTATTTTATCTTATTTAAAAAACATCATGATTCTATTTGGAAATGCATTTAATTTAAATGCAGTTCATTCTTATTATCCATGGTAGCTATGCTCTTTGCAGTCACACGAACAATGAATTAGTGGAAACTGAACGACGGCTCCTGGGGGAAACACAGGGTTAGGATCTTGGAAGTCTCTGGTCAGAACATTTTCAACAACCTATCAATGTATAACCTTGTTTTTCATGTGTTTCTTTTCTCTTTTTTTATTAGTTATCTATTTTATACATATTAGTGTATATATGTCAATCCCAGTCTCCCAATTCATCCCACCCCCCACCCCCCATGTGTTTCTATTTAAAGATATATGTATACTGTTTAATGTTTACTGTTGATTCATTAACATTGAACCCATATAACTCGTGTCTGAACGAAGCTTATTTCATACACATATTTTTTGTTAAGACATATCATAGCCTCTCGTGCCTAGGAACGCTAGCCAGCATTTCAACACCATGTTTGGAGGCTATTCGCAACAGTGAAGTCACCAACAAAAAGCACAAAAATGTGAAAAACATGGCACAAGATAGACTGTGTAAAGGACATGTGTTTATACTATAAGGGCAGAAACCAGAAGGTAGGGTGTCACTCAGTTCTACCTCAGCTGTGCATCAGGCAACTCACATTTTTTTGCCACTCTGTGCATGTCTGCAAATGACCAAAGAAGCATCGCGAGTACTGATTTTAAGGTTAATTTTTGAATCGTGTACATTGTTATGTTAATGTCTTCTCTTTTAGGAATTTGCTATGTTTCTCCCTTTTGCTCAGGTCTTGTTTTCTGTATATTCAATCAAATATTACAGCTTTCCTTATATGGGTTTTGTATCTTTTTTGTTAAGTTTTTTCTAGTTTCTTTTAAAAATTATTTTACAGGTATTGTAAACGGGATTTTTATAAAATTTCTAGCTAGCTGTTGCTGATATAGTGAAGAGCTATTTGTGCATACATATTTTATTTCCCACCACTCAAAACCAATTAATTCTACAGTTTTTGCTAGAGTTACTTGTGGTTTCTTGGGGATTCATGATCATATTAGCTGTAAATGGAAGTAATTTTGTGTGTTCTTTTTCACAGTTTTTATATTCTTTTTTTAGTATATTTATAAGAATGTCCCAAAATATATAATAATAGTGGTGATATTTGGTACCTGGATTTCAGTTATGTTTTTGTAAGTGAAAATATTATCAGTGTAAACTATTGCATAGAATCCACATTAAAAAGAAGGAGGCTTATTAGGATGAAGAATGTTTGCTGAATCAATGAATGAATTCAATATTACCATTTGGCAATAACCATGAATCTCTTAGAAGATGGTCAGTACCAATGTGCCAACTTAATAGATAGCAAGGATATGATTTTGCCTCTTATCACAATGTAAAATAGTAATATTCCACATTAACTTCTCCTTGACCAATCACTAATCAGAATTTTTGAATTCATCAGTATCTAGGCTAAAGTGGAAATTACTACATTAGAATTTTACTTTGGTGAACAACTCAGTTGTACTCTGGTGAACAGAATATAACACACCAACATTTAAAGAATGTTTAGCTTTGCATAGGACTTGCAATTCCCTTTCCTCATCTTGTCTCCACAAATATTACTCTGGGAATAGGCAGGACAGGTTATCCCTATTCTCAGGTGAAGAAACCAAGTCTTAGAAACAGTCCCCGAGGCCACACACAGAGTTGGCTGAGAACAAGACTTCTGCGTCTCTCTGTCCCAGGTTCAAACTTCACTAACGTCTTCCAACACTGGGTAATTACTCCTTGAGACACTTTCATACCCCATTCTAAAAGACCCACTTTATCAATCAATCCATTAATCCCTCCATCATGCATCCAACCATTTTATTGATCGGTCTGTCTGTCATTCAACAAACACTTATTGAGCATTTATCATGTTCAGACATGTTTACAGATTCTGGAAATACAACTGGAAACAATAAAAGTTTCCTCCCCCGATGGAGCTTACATTATCGAAAAAAGAATTTAAAATAAAAGTGAATAACTTGTATAACGTCAGATGCCGATGAAGTGCTTTGAAGAAAAATGAAGCAAGGGAGGAGGATTGCGAGTGCCAGAGTGGGGACAGGGGCTAAAATGATAAATGGGTGGTCAGGAAAGGCCTTAAGGATGAGATGACATTTGAGCAGAACTTTTGCAAGTATTTAGGAGGTAGGCGTCAAGTCATACATAGAAGTGGTCTAGGAATATGAATTCTTTTTTGTGTGTGTGTTACGCGGGCCTCTCACTGTTGTGGCCTCTCCCGTTGCGGAGCACAGGCTCCGGACACGCAGGCTCAGCGGCCATGGCTCACGGGCCCAGCCGCTCCGCGGCATGTGGGATCTTCTCAGACCGGGGCACGAACCCGTGTCCCCTGCATTGGCAGGCGGACTCTCAACCATTGCGCCACCAGGGAAGCCCTAGGAATATGAATTCTTTAAGGTAACGGTTTACGTCTTAAGAGTGGGGGTATCTGGCTTAGTCTTATGGGGAGGAGGGAGGAATCGGGGCTGGAGCACAGAGGTTGGTGGGGAGATGACACTGGAGAGGTTCCCAGGGTAGCTCAAACATGCAGGAGTTTTCTAACTTTCTAACATCTTACAACTTTGAGATTTTAGCTTAAAAACAATGGGAAGCTAATGGAGGGGTTTAAAGCACAGAAGTTTGGGAAAAATGAGTGCGTGAGGAATGCCATCATATTTTGAATTTGTAAAAGATCAGTTAGGCTTCTGTGGCCAAAAGAAATGTACATAAGAGCATGGATATTTGTGTTCTAACTATGAGAATGGAGGAATTTAGACAAGATCTCAAGTATTCAATAAATCCAGCTGATTAGTTGTCCTAGTTTACTGTCACCCTGTCGGGGAAAGGTGAAATAAATGGCTTGAAGAAGACAGATGAATTGGCATCTGATATCTTTGTTTCTATTTTTAAATTTAAATTATTTGTACTCTATTAAAGCTATACATCAAGATGATATCCAAATTCTCTAACTTTAAGAATACATTGGGGCTTCCCTGGTGGCACAGTGGTTAAGAATTTGCCTGACAATGCAGGGGACACGGGTTAGAGCCCTGGTCCAGGAAAACCCCACATGCCGCGGAGCAACTAAGCCCGTGTGCCACAACTACTGAGCCTGCGCTCTAGAGCCCGCGAGCCACAACTACTGAGCCCACTTGCTACAACTACTGAAGCTGGCGCGCCTAGAGCCCGTGCTCTGCAACAAGAGAAGCCACCGCGATGAGAAGCCCGCGCACCAAAGAGTAGCCCCCGCTCGCTGCAACTAGAGAAAAGCCCACGCGCAGCAACGAAGACCCAATGCAGCC
>NW_006797957.1:820282-826526 GCF_000442215.2 Lipotes vexillifer | reverse complement strand
AAAAAAAAAAAAAAAAAAAAAAAAAAAGAATACATTGATAACCACCTGCTAGGAAAATGTGGTACAGGTATAAGGCATGGCATCTAATGCAAAGTCAACATGCATTTTTTTCCCCCTTTAAAGAGCTGTAAAAATACATTAAATCATACCAAACTGGAAAAAGTGACAAAATGACCACAGAAATAGGGTCTGGGATCGAGAAGGAAATATGCTGGTAGATGTCTGAGAAAAGTTTAGAGAATTACAAAAGAAATTAATAAATGAATACCAATTTGATTAAAGTGTTCTATTCTTATACTTCTGGTAGAAAATAAGAGTGAATGAATTATTCTGGGTTTTTTTCTCCCAAAAGTCTGATGATCATAATCCCATGGAAACAGTACCTCTTTCCTTTATCTTCTGTAATTTTAAATTATAAAGCAGGAGTTAAGGTCATGAAGTAGTAGTTAAGGTCATGAAGTTAGTTAAGTAGTTAAGGTCATGAAGACTTTTTTTTTGCATTATGCGGGCCTCTCACTGTTGTGGCCTCTCCCATTGCGGAGCACAGGCTCCAGACGCGCAGGCTCAGCGGCCATGGCTCACTGGGCCTAGCCGCTGCGCGGCATGTGGGATCTTCCCGGACCGGGGCACGAACCCGTGTCCCCTGCATCGGCAGGTGGACTCTCAACCACTGCGCCACCAGGGAAGCCCCATGAAGACTTTTAAAAAGTCATCTTTAGGCTGGTGCTCAGGTATGTGATGGGCGATCTCAGATACCAGTGGTGCTGGGACATCCTATGAGATGACCCTCTGGAGCATAGTTTGGCATTCTGAATTTTGAGGATTAACAAAATTCACAACTTTTGATGCAATGGTTTTACTTGAGAGAATTTATCTTAATAAAATATAAGAAAATGCGTGTGTAGGGATGTTGACTACAGAATTTTGGTGGGGGGCAAAATTTGAAAATAACCAAAATGTTAGGGGATTGCTTGTGAATTATGGCACTTCCTTATAAGGATAAGAGTGAGGTCATTGAAATGATATTTGGAAGCGAATGACAGGGAAAATGCTCTCCATTTAATGTAAATGGAGAAAAGGATGAAAAGTTGTATCTATAGCATAATTCCTGATCTGGTAATACTGAAATGTGAATATCACTCACCTGTGAGTGATAGAACGTGTCTTTCTTTTCCTTTTATAAAAAATAAGTATTAATTCTGAATTAGGCTTTCAAAAGTAACCCAACAAAAAAGAAAGATGTTGGAGAAAGTTATTCAAATACTCTAATATTAAAAACCTTCTGTGTCTGTCTGAGGTCTTTAGTTGGGATAACTCTAAATGATTGGATGGGCCACTTAAAGGTATTTTTGTCTCGCGTTCTACTTTAAAATTAAAGGTCGCTTCTAGAGGGGAACAGCATCTTTACCCCTCCCCTGCTTGCTGGCTTCATAACCTAGTACCCAGGCTCTGGGTTGCTAACCTGCACGACTGTCACTCGGAGACACTCACCTGGCCTGTGCCTGGTTAGCCACGTCTCTTGGATTCACCTGGTCCAGCAGCCACTGCCTTCTCGCAGCTTCTTTCCTCCTACAGCGCCCTTGGAGCAGGTTGTTTCTGAGGGTCCTGAGGAGGAGTTTTGTATTGTCTTTTGCTGACATCTGCTGGAATGGCCAACAGAACAAGGGACATCAGATCAGTCTTAAAGTGGTCCTCTTTCCTTACTTGGGTGGATTGGCCGCCATGGAAGTTTCTGAAATTATTTCACTTATTGTGATGCCCACAGAAAAATCATCTTACTTCCTTACTTCTTCACATCCTCTCTCTATACACATACATATGGTATATGTTTGCAAATTAAATACCCCCCAACTTCTACAAAAACTCCTCTCCCTTAGAGCAACCCAGGAATGGGGAATGTTAAAGCTAGAAGAAGGTATGAAAGAGGACTAAGCCTGTGGTTACTAATTTGGAGGATTCCTCTGAGATTTTATTTCCAGAAAAATCCTCATACATTTAGTCTTGTATAAAATATCAGTGGATTCTCAGACCACCTGAAGTCCACCCCACATGTAAGGCAAAAGGAAACAAAGCAACGAGACCTTTAATTAAAAATATTCAACCCTTGAAATCTAAAGTGTAATAACAAAATGACCACATGGTGTCAGTCTAATATCGATAAGCCCTATTTCTCCCTAGACTTTTAGAAGCAAGAGGATCATAGGCCAATAATCTGAGGATCTGGGTTAAGAAAAATGTAGTAAAGCAATATCCATTGAAAATTATTTGGCAAGATTGAGGCACATGACTTTTGTGGACCATTCATGGTAAAGAGAGAATGAGGGGAGAACTGTCCTCAGTAAAGGTAATTAATCAATATTTTTCACTATTGTGAAATTTGGGGATGAGGCCATCTGTATGGAGAAACGGATTCATACTCAGTGATGAAAAGAGAGTGTTCTTTCTGGAAAAATTGAAATGCTCTCTGCTTTAAAATTATCCTATTTCTCTTTCTTCTCAGCAAGAGCTGAATTCTCTTGCTGAGTATTATTATTTTCTTTAAAAAATTTTGAAAGTCAGCTAAGAAGTCTTAGTTTTACACTTTTCCAGTCAAAACTGAGATAGAAATCTTTCTCTTTTGTTTTTCCTAAGGAAAAAATTACTTGAATTTTAGTGCTCAGGAAAAGATATGTTAAAAAAGAAAATTCCCAAAATGTACTAGCAACTAGAGGCCTTGATGCATCATTTTACCAAACCAGGGCTTTTTCTTTTTAATCTGTATCCATTTCCAATGCCTCTCCCCTCTTACCGCTCAGATATTTTCTAGTACACAGTAGGAGTCAATGGCTTCAGATTACACTCTGGCCTTTTCTTATCCCCAAGAGGTTTATTAAAATCCACAGTGTAAAGAAAGTATATGTATATTGAGAGATATTTAAGGTTGAGCTTGCCACTTCCTTAGTCTTAAATATTATATGTATGAAAGGAGCAGAACCTGTGGTTTTCCAGGAGGAAAAGATTTTTAATTGCTGTAGCTTTCACTGATAAGATTCATGAATAGTTTGGTACATGGCATTAGATGTTACCTGGATGCAGTTCTCAATCACAGGATGAGACTTCTGGTGGGACTTGCTCTGAAGACCAGATAAGAAACACACCTGACAGATGTCAAAGTTGAGACACTTCAGACAGCGGTATCTGCCAATTAAAATGGAAGTGTGACTTACATCACTACTAGTAGGTGAGCAAAGAAAGTATTATTCAGGTGGAGAATAAGAATCCTAAAATATACAGGAGGTGTCTGAGCTATCCAGTGAGTATAAAGTTGTCTTCTTTTGTTGGCATTTTAATAACATGACATTAAATTAATATAGTTTCGTCAACAAACTATCATATACAGGCCGGATTCATCCTCTCCATCCCGCCCCCCAAATACCAAGTGTCTTTAATAGGCAGGGTATTATGTGCTACAACCTTTAGGATAGACCCTTAAGTCTGCAGCCACATTTGTGTAGCTGCATAATTCATTCAGGTAATTTGAATTTAATTGCCAACTTAAAGGAAACTGGGAGATTTCCAAAAAGTTTGAATTCTAGCTTCTCTGGAAAATGTGTGAGATATGATGATATTGGACCTGCATTCTTATGTGGTGTTGGGGAAAATAAAACCATAGATAAAGAATCTAAAATAAATGTGTCATTTATGAGAAATCTGTATGTAGGAAAGAATAACGTGGAAGAGAGGGAGTTCCTCACCAGCCAAGACTGAGTGACCACCACACCCAAGTTTCTTAACATATCAGTGTTGCAGGCTTTCTGTTATGGACAGTTACAATCTTAAATCTCCTGTGATCAGAAAGACAGGCGGAAATCTTGAGACACTCTGGTAGGGAAGGCTGTCTCTGGGCCCTCAGTGAACATGTTGTGATATTGGGGAGGGCTGGTGAGACCTCATAGTCACGAATTAGTAACTTTTAAGGATGAGTGGGATCATATTGTCTGTCTGCAAAATATCAGGGATCTATACTTTTTTTCCTGCTATTTTAACTCCCTTCCTCAACTACAGCGGATGCGGCATAAAGTAGGGTCTTCCCCATCAACGGCAGCAATGGGCGAGGGCAAGGGGGCAGCTACACCTTTAAGACAGTCCCTCCCCAGACTACTGCCCTCATTTATACTCCTTGCCTTGCCCCCAGTAGCATTTGAGTTTTCAACCCCGGTCTTCAAAGTTATAAAAATTAAACTGTGACAAGATTCCTATGCTCTTCAAGTTTCATATCTGGCTGCAAAGACATGATATGGAAGCTTGAGGTACTAACTAGCAGAATTAGGTACTGTGTGATGAAGTGCCGAGTACGAGGCATGGAAAATGCATGATGCTGTAGGACAGATGGGGGAGATCCCTGGGATACAGTTTTCTGGAAGAGCTGAGACTCGTGCTAGGCATAGAATGCTGGGGGGGAGATGAAGGTAGAGGAAATCCCAGGTAGAAAGATGAGGAGTAAAAGGTAATGCAGACGGGGGTGAGGAAGAAATGTTAGCGCTCTTCAGACCTATCAGACCTACAGGGAACTGTGGAGAATGGAGGAATAAAAACTTGCAGTGGGGCTTCCCTGGTGGCGCAGCGGTTGAGAGTCCGCCTGCCGATGCAGGGGACACGGGTTCGTGCCCTGGTCCGGGAAGATCCCACATGCCGCGGAGCTGCTGGGCCCGTGAGCCATGGCCGCTGAGCCTGCACGTCTGGAGCCTGTGCTCCGCAACGGGAGAGGCCACAACAGTGAGAGGCCCGCGTACCGCCAAAAAAAAAACAAAAAAAACTTGCAATGTTCCTGAGGCCAGATGGCAGGAGGGCTTCTGACCAAAGTCATTGGAAGGCAGAGCAGGAGGGTGCAAATGCCACGAGACCAACTCTCACGGTCCTTGTTCACTGCCGTCCCCGACACCTAGTCCCAGGGTAGGATATTAATACAGAGTGTTGAAGGGCTATCACAGTAGCCCTTACTATGTAGCAGGCAGTGGACATGCATTGACATAGTTAATCCCCATGAAAGTTCTTTAAGGCAAGGCATTCTTATTATTATGCTCATTTGAAGAAACTGATTCAAAGAGAGTTTAAGCAATTGCACAAAGTTACGCAACTACGTAGTAAGTGGTAGCATTAGGTTCTGAGCCCAGGGATACCATCTAAATGGAGAGTCAGCTATTTTAACCCCTGTTAATAGACCACCAAGGCAGGAGACTTGAGTTTGAGTCACATGCCACTGTTACTAGGTGACCTTGAAATGGAAACTTAAGCTCATTGCTTTGAAGATACCTGGAACAACGCAGGTTTTCAAAGAACATTAGTTGAACGAAATTAAATGCATGACAGTTTCTTCAATGAAGAAAATGGGGCTAGTAAACCCTGCCCTCTCGGCCTTGCAAAGTTTTTACAAAGCTTTGAAAATTATTCAGCGTGCGTAACTGGGGAGACATGAAGTCTATAACATAAAGTATTTTTTATAAAGATGATTTGATGAGCCACCTGTCCTGGCTGCTTCATTTAGCATTACTGTATGGTTACAGTTGACTCGTTAGGACAATACACTGACCCTAATCTTGGATTATTTCCTCCATGCTCTGAAACTACCAGCAGGTGTGTGAGAAAAGGTGCAGTGTGGATAATGAGATTGGTCTGTTGTTGATGGCTTTACTCATAGAGAACCAACTTTTTCCCCCCAATTTCATTTCAAACTTACATGGCTATTACAGAGCATAAATGTGACACATTCTGCTAAAATTGAACACTTGGCTTAGGAACAAGCTCTGGTCTTTGTAGCTTCTCTTACTTTAGGAGGTCAAGTCTTTGCCCTCTTCCTGCTACCCCTCCAGATCTGCAAACATTTCTGCTCTAAAATGTCTTTATGGATCTCACTGAAACTAAAAGCCTTGAGGCTACTGCTGGAGTTTCTGAGAGCCAAAAACACAGGTTTAAGGTTAGAACTGTAATACATTCAAGCAATTTCTGATAGACTCAGAAGGTTACAGCCAAAAGAAGTCTAAGTCATCATTTGACCCAACTCTCCTCTTGCTTACAAAGAAACCAAGGTCTAGAAAGGTTAAAGGCCATGCCCGGATCACACAGCTGTCTGCATATATGAAAATTGCACATTGCCTCAGATTTCTAGGAGGGAGGATAGGATAGGTCACACAGCGGCATTTCTTTTTTTTTTTTTTGCGGTAAGCGGGCCTCTCACTGCCGCGGCCTCTCCCGCTGCGGCGCACAG